>NC_091241.1:15314400-15449400 GCF_040958095.1 Procambarus clarkii | reverse complement strand
GATTCACGGAAAATGAAAAGGAAATGTGTGAAACATTAAATGAAAAGTTCCAAAGTGTGTTTGTACAAAATGAAATCTTCAGAGAACCAGACATAATAAGAATTCCAGAGCACAACATAGAGCGGATAGAGGTGTCTAGAGATGAAGTGGAAAATATGCTAAAGGAGCTCGGTAAGAACAAAGCAGCTGGCCCAGATGGAGTTTCACCATGGGTTCTAAGAGAATGTGCATCTGAGCTCAGCATTCCAATTCACCTGATCTTTCAGGCATCCCTGTGTACAGGAATCGTAGCAGACGTGTGGAAACAGGCTAACATAGTTCCAATCTACAAAAATGGCAGCAGGGAAGACCCCCTCAATTATAGACCGGTATCATTGACAAGTGTAATAGTGAAAGTATTGGAAAAACTAATCAAAACTAAATGGGTAGAACACCTGGAGAGAAATGATATAATATCAGACAGACAGTATGGTTTTCGATCTAGAAGATCCTGTGTATCGAATTTACTCAGTTTCTATGATCGAGCCACAGAGATATTACAGGAAAGAGATGGTTGGGTTGACTGCATCTATCTGGACCTAAAAAAGGCTTTCGACAGAGTTCCACATAAGAGGTTGTTCTGGAAACAGGAAAATATTGGAGGGGTGACAGGTAAGCTTCTAACATGGATGATAAATTTTCTGACTGATAGAAAAATGAGGACAGTAATCAGAGGCAATGTATCGGAATGGAGAAATGTCACAAGTGGAGTACCACAGGGTTCAGTTCTTGCACCAGTGATGTTTATTGTCTACATAAATGATCTACCAGTTGGTATACAGAATTATATGAACATGTTTGCTGATGATGCTAAGATAATAGGAAGGATAAGAAATTTAGATGACTGTCATGCCCTTCAAGAAGACCTGGACAAAATAAGTAGATGGAGCACCACTTGGCAAATGGAATTTAATGTTAATAAATGTCATGTGATGGAATGTGGAATAGGAGATCATAGACTCCACACAACCTATATATTATGTGAGAAATCTTTAAAGAATTCTGATAAAGAAAGAGATCTAGGAGTGGTTCTAGATAGAAAACTATCACCAGAGGACCACATAAAGAATATTGTGCAAGGAGCCTATGCAATGCTTTCTAACTTCAGAATTGCATTTAAATACATGGATGGCGATATACTAAAGAAATTGTTCATGACTTTTGTTAGGCCAAAGCTAGAATATGCAGCTGTTGTATGGTGCCCATATCTTAAGAAGCACATCAACAAACTGGAAAAGGTGCAAAGACATGCTACTAAGTGGCTCCCAGAACTGAAGGGCAAGAGCTACGAGGAGAGGTTAGAAGCATTAAATATGCCAAAACTAGAAGACAGAAGAAAAAGAGGTGATATGATCACTACATACAAAATAGTAACAGGAATTGATAAAATCGACAGGGAAGATTTCCTGAGACCTGGCACTTCAAGAACAAGAGGTCATAGATTTAAACTAGCTAAACACAGATGCCGAAGAAATATAAGAAAATTCACCTTCGCAAATAGAGTGGTAGACGGTTGGAACAAGTTAAGTGAGAAGGTGGTGGAGGCCAAGACCGTCAGTAGTTTCAAAGCGTTATATGACAAAGAGTGCTGGGAAGACGGGACACCACGAGCGTAGCTCTCATCCTGTAACTACACTTAGGTAATTACACTAAATAAATACGCATCCTTAACCCTTAAATTGCACATCGCATCATGTCATGCTTTGACCGACTTGCAGTAAATTGCGCATCGCATCATATGATGCTTTGGAGTACTACGCAAGATTTAAACGGCCCGCGGATAAACGGGGTTCACCACACCTTCATCAGGGCTCTTGTAAACAGACGCCATTTTAAAAAAAAATCGTGGGCCAAATTCCCGGGTGTTAGGGGCCTCAGTATTGAGTGAGCTACCAAGCCTGACGCACGCAGCATGACCTCACAGCACTGCTGTTCAGCTTGTGACCACAACATCGCCTAAAAATGCCATAACATACTTGCTCATGCTAATAACACCACATTATATAGCGTAATAACACCACAAACAGTATTTTTGGAGGAGAAATATTAGTGCGTCTGGCCTTGAGGGCGGCAGCCAGCTGTGTGGGAGTAGCTACGTCTTTGTGCCTTTACTTACCATACAAGCTTAGATGTACAGTTATGGTGAACAAAACATGTAAATACTTATATATAACATCTGTATATAAAAGCAAAAACAGTATGGTGGGAGGAGAATGGTGGCAAGTCAGGTGAGGTGAGGTAGGGAGGGAGTGGCAACCAGTGGCGGGCTGCCACTGGCTGCCACTGCCACTCAGCATGCCAACTTAGTGGTTTGTTATGGTGAACACGAATGTAGACACTTATATATAGCGTCTGTATATAGTGAATAAAAGCAAAAACAGTATTGTGGGAGGAGAATGTGGGCGAGTCAGGTGACTTGAGGGAGGGAGTGAGTGGCTGGCTAGTACACGGCAGTCACTCCTCGTTACTGTTTGACTCACAATAGCAACTTAGTGGTTCATTATGGTGAACAAAATATGCAGATACTTATATATAACCTGTGTATATAGTGTAATAACCGACAAAGTATTTGTTCACTGTTTGATGAACATAATTGAATCAACAATATGGACACCATATTTTTGAGTACAGCGATGATTCACTCATTTTATTATGTAAATATATCACACTACACACTATTGAATAATATTACAGCAAAAAAAAACTACGAAAAATCAATCAGAGACATTGAAATAATTAGGTAATTATCTCTTTGTGGCAACTCCGGCCTGACAGCTGGCAAGCAACAGACCTTGCTTGGGACGCACGCTGAGTCAGCGCCTGTTTTTTACCAAACTTCCCCACCCTATAGCAGGCAATATATGCCACTTACAATTTTTTTATTATTTTTCCCATGATCAGTGAATACAAATTAACAGGTTAGGAAGAAAAAAAGAATTTTTTTTGTTTTTTTTCTTGTATGCGCCTGTGGGTGTCAAATGGTATATAGCCATGCGCCATTTAAGGGTTAACAATTACACAGCACTAGCCTACTGCACTTACTGTACAGTATTTACCTGTAGATAGGACACATGTTTTTGGTCCACCAATAACCCAATATATATTGTATTTACATACACAAAATCTTATTTTTCCCCCACATAGTACCACTTTAAAACTCCTGTCAATAAATGTATGGTGAAACAAACTAAAGTTTTTTATCCATAAAATATCCTTGCATATTAACACTTTATGCGGATCAGGACATAACCTGGAGTCCTGTTTCGCCTACCCGCTTCCGCATTGTGGACATAAAATGATGTCCTGAAAAAAATATTTGTATAAAATTCAATTTTAATCCGATTTACTTTGGGTTTGTTTCAAACTGCGCACCATGAGTCTCTCTTTCTCACCACTAGGCTGCATGGTACAATAAGTTCATGAAACGTGTGGACCACTTTGATCAAATGGGATTACCATTTTACCAGGAAAACTCACAAGTGGACCAAAAAGATAACGTTTTATTTCCTGCAAATGGCATTGCATAATCCCTTTGTTTTGTACAAATACAACACAACTGATCAAAAAAAGCTAACATTGCTCCAGTTCCATGAGGTGGCAATTTGGGCCCTATTGCACTTGGACCCGGAAGATTGGCCTTAAACAGCAACAGTATCTCAACACTTGCGGCACGCTCCAGACATAAATGATGACACAGGTCCTGCCTATGCTGACGCCCTGCAAACTCCCAGACCATCTAGTGTGAGGGGGCCTTTGTTCACTTCAACACCTCAAGCTGAAGCAGCAACTGAATCAGAACCCGCGATGTCTGGCACACTGCCATTTGACGAGACGGTTTTGTCAGATGACTCCGACTCAAATGTTGAACCTCCAGCGATTCAGTTGATTCTGAAAATCGCATGAACTGCAAACTGAAACGAGTATTTTGATACCAGAATGAACACTGTATCACATAAACTGCTGTAAGTAGACTCAAACCTTCAGAGATTTTTTTTTGGATGTAGCGTGTGTCTGCATGAGTGTCCCAAACAGGTTGCAGGTGGGTGACTTTAGCTGTTTATACTGGTAATGCTTCCCCCATATCATGTATTATATGCATATGTCTGTTTAGGGAATTTTATTCCGATCAATGTACAACCAAAAAACATTGTGTGCAACAAGTATAAACTTGACAAATATAACAAGAATAAAAACATTTCGTGTGTGTTTGACGCTCACTGATATGTTCCAGCGTTGTTTTATATTTGGCGCTATTCTATCTTACGCTTTGTTGATATTTTTTACCTACGGGGTTATAGAACATTCTATTGCGAACACATTGGCACAAAAATGAATGACGTACATAGAATAATAATGTCAGGACAGTGAAATAAGTATAAACTTTCAAAGCGCCGTATCGCACATGTGTTGTCGCGTCACCGATACCGGATAACAGTTCCGCCACTTCCCACACTCTTGCGGGTGGGCCACGACCATTATTCTATGTTGATACTGTATTCATATCACCGTGTTGGGAATTTCATTGCGAGTCCATTGATACCAAAATTAACGCTATAGGACAAGTGTGGTGGTGATAACAATCCCAAGTGTAAAAACATTTTGTTACTGTTGGGCGCTCACGGCGAGTCATCTACGTAGTTATTTATTTGGTGCTGGTACCCCTATACGTTTCGTGACCTTTTTTACTGATGTTCTTCTAGAGAATTTTATTGCGGACACATTGGTACCAAAATGAAATACGTAGCGCGAGAACTAAGGTCAGGAGAATAAAAAGAGTATACACATTTTTGTTTTGACGCTTAAGCGACAAAAACGCAGCGCGCACATACCGCTTTTTTTTTAACCTTAGCCGGGCGCGCGAAAGTGTTAAGTGCATCTTATATGACAAGAAATACAGTAAATAAATCTCAACTTGAGCCTACCCAAACATCACAGATACCAATCAGGAAGAATGAGAAGAGGCTTGAGGCAGGGCCCACGGTGTTGATGTGGGTGTTGCCATCTGGTGGCAGTAAAGAGTGGTGGCCGGGAGAGAAAACTGGCAGTTTGCGAGAATCCTACTTGACAGTCCCAGCGATGCCACATAGAATTTTAAGCATTTATGAGTGAACTTTCTATGGTCAATCTGGTATAAATAGAACTTTTCTCCAATGCCTCCCTTTGCACCAGTATGACCCAACACACATTTAAAAAGTTGCATGGTGGATAAATGTAGAATGTCACCCTACTTTAGTCAAGATCCTGTCCAGTGGGACCTTCAGCAATTCTGTCTTACAGAGTATCCAAGAAAACTTGGATACTCTGTATATAAATAAAATATAATATACATTACAATTTTTTTTAAATTTTGCCTACCTTGCATGAAGTAATTTGGCACAACGATCATGGGCATAATCACACGTGGCACTCAAAATTTCACGTAAACCACCTAAAACTCGTCCACAGGCAACTTCCCCCAGTACTGCTTCACCATCTGAACTGCTCCTATGAAAAAAAACAGCATTGAATGTAATGAAACACTATTTTCTGGGTAGAGCCCCAGAGGCCACCCTGGAGCTATTGGACTGATATTAGCTAATATTAGTACGGGGCTTCAGTCATATGGAGCTGTCATGCCTACCGGGGACCACTAGCTAGAACATGGTCCCCTCAGAGAGGAGTGGGGAGACTATAAAACTTCCGAGTATGAAAGTTTCATGTCTGCCATTGACCGGGGTTAGACACCCAGAAAGGTAAATGACCTAAAACGGTCCCCAATGAGTAGGAAAATTGCAACTTGAGACCGAACATAGGCTAGAAACTCCCCCCAAAAGAAATAAGAAAACAAGCAACACAGCATCACACAGCACACCATTCATCACACCTCGGCCGACCGAGCTTGCCACCGGACCATTAGTTCAAAGACTGAATAAACGGAACAAAAATCGCCGACCGAAGGGAGGGAGGGGTGCCAGGGAGCGTCCGGGGGCACATGCCCAGAAAATGGCATTTTATTACATTCAACACTGGTTGTCTGTGAGAAGCCCCTTCGGCCCCCTGGAGCCTACCTGCCCAATGAACAGGAAAAAACAGGGACTTTCCGGGAGGCAGAAAGCACCGCACAACTCAAGACGAGGATTAGAAAACTAGCTGCAAACGCTGACCCAATACAACATAGACCGTTGAAGGCCCTGCATATTAACACGATATCTGACAGCCAGAACCCTGTTCGATCTCCAAAACCCACATGCCTAAATTTTGCCCAAGACATATTACCAAACACAGCAGCCAAAGCTGCAAATTTCTGAACATTATGGGCGAAAGGGTAGAATGCAGGCTGGCTAGACTTAATTACCTTGTGAAAGGTCTTCCAGGTCGTTCACACGACCTGGAAGTGCAGGTCGTTTCCTGTTCCCTGGAACAGGAAACGAGGGAAACCGGGTCAACCCAAAGTTCATTCCTGGTCACAGAAGCCGAGGTGTGCAGGTAACAGTGTACAGCCGCAACCGGACACAACACATAATGCACCCCAGGCCTGACCAATCAAGCATCAATAATCCACGGGACCCATCCGGAAGCCCACAGTCTCATTCTCTGCCAGAGAAGAGGGAGACAGCTGCAAACGAACAAAATGTCAACCCAGAACCAAAAGAGCAGAAGCCTCTGCGCCAGAGGAGAGCATGAAGCTCCCCAACCTGACCCCCAGAAGCTAAAGCCAACAAGAACAAAGCGTTCTGGAAATAGTCTTGGACTGAAGGGGCCACCACAAACCGAGGAGAGGAGAGAAAGGAGAGCACCCGGTCCAAAGATCAGGATGGCTCAGGCGGTGCATGAGCAGGCAGGAGGTGGAGAAATGCACAAGAAAACTTATGAAATGGAGCAGAAGTGACATCCACCCTGAACGCAAGCTGGAGCTGCTCCTCCAGTGCCGCATGATACGAGGTGACAGTATTTGGCATAAGATGCCTGTCCTGAAAAATCCCAAAAAAGAAAATTCAACACAACACGAACCGAAACCGAGGACAATCAACTTGGCGAAAGGAAGTGGTGAAAAAAACGCAGAGAGACTTCATACATTCACCAGGAAGAAGACGGCAGGTGGGGCACCATTAGAGAAGCCATATGGTATCACCATATGTGTCACCACACAGATGGTGATACACCAAAAAAGGCTTTCGACAGAGTTCCACATAAGAGGTTATTCTGGAAACTGGAAAATATTGGAGGGGTGACAGGTAAGCTTCTATCATGGATGAAAAATTTTCTGACTGATAGAAAAATGAGGGCAGTAATCAGAGGCAATGTATCAGAATGGAGAAATGTCACAAGTGGAGTACCACAGGGTTCAGTTCTTGCACCAGTGATGTTTATTGTGTACATAAATGATCTACCAGTTGGTATACAGAATTATATGAACATGTTTGCTGATGATGCTAAGATAATAGGAAGGATAAGAAATTTAGATGACTGTCATGCCCTTCAAAAAGACCTGGACAAAATAAGTATATGGAGCACCACTTGGCAAATGGAATTTAATGTTAATAAATGTCATGTTATGGAATGTGGAATAGGAGAACATAGACCCCACACAACCTATATATTATGTGAGAAATCTTTAAAGAATTCTGATAAAGAAAGAGATCTAGGAGTGGTTCTAGATAGAAAACTATCACCTGAGGACCACATAAAGAATATTGTGCAAGGAGCCTATGCTATGCTTTCTAACTTCAGAATTGCATTTAAATACATGGATGGCGATATACTAAAGAAATTGTTCATGACTTTTGTTAGGCCAAAGCTAGAATATGCAGCTGTTGTGTGGTGCCCATATCTTAAGAAGCACATCAAAAAACTGGAAAAGGTGCAAAGACATGCTACTAAGTGGCTCCCAGAACTGAAGGGCAAGAGCTACGAGGAGAGGTTAGAAGCATTAAATATGCCAAAACTAGAAGACAGAAGAAAAAGAGGTGATATGATCACTACATACAAAATAGTAACAGGAATTGATAAAATCGACAGGGAAGACTTCCTGAGACCTGGAATTTCAAGAACAAGAGGTCATAGATTTAAACTAGCTAAACACAGATGCCAAAGAAATATAAGAAAATTCACCTTCGCAAATAGAGTGGTAGACGGTTGGAACAAGTTAAGTGAGAAGGTGGTGGAGGCCAAGACCGTCAGTAGTTTCAAAGCGTTATATGACAAAGAGTGCTGGGAAGACGGGACACCACGAGCGTAGCTCTCATCCTGTAACTACACTTAGGTAATTACACTTAGGTAATTACCCACGTCAGACGCGAAGTGCAGAAGAGAAGAGCAGAATAGCAAAGTACCTCACTGGTCCGATCTGCTGAAAGAGGCGGAGCTGCGGGAAAACACCCCGGGTTCGGACACCAAGCAAGCAGCGCTTGAAACCAAGGCTGGGCCAGCCCCCATGGGGCCAGAAGGAGAACCCTCCCCAATAGAACTTGAGTTGAACCAGAACCCGAAGCAACAGCTGAACTGGGAGGATGAGGTACAGGTAACCCCACCTCTACCAGCCCTGCCGTAAAGCTCCGCACTCAGAGAAGGGCGCCACATAGACTTGGAAAAGCCTCGATCATAATATGCAAAGAGGTCCACCTCCGGGGTGGCCCCGTACGTCTGGCAGAGCCAACTGAAGGAGTCAGCGTTGACCCGTGCATTCTGTGAACAAGGGAATGAACCACAACAGGCTGTCCGCCAGACATTGGACACGCCCGACACGAACTGCACGGAGAACTAAACCCCAAGAACTCAGCAGAAGAGCCACTCAAAGTGACCATCCTCAAAGACCCAAGGACCACAGAAATCACCTACGCGGTTCAAGCAATGAACCACCGGAGTGCAGTCCGAATGGAGTAGGATCATAGAGCCTCGAGAGAGCTGAATCTGATGCAGTGCAAGCCACACCGCCGCAAACTCTGGCACTGTGCTGTGATCCCGATGGAAGGATGGAGCCCACCGCCCCTGGCTGGCCTGGTGAGCACTGGTCACAAAACCCAAGGCATCTGTGAACACATCAAGCGAGAGTTCAGGGAGGCGCCAAGGCACCAAACCTCAAAAAGCCTGAAGAGAAAGCCGGGGATGCAGCAACCAACACAAGGTCCCCAGGGAAAGAACCCAGCGATCGTGAGAGCGGCAGAAGTGACGGCTCCAAAGAAACCGGAACAGCCGCCACAGCCAAACCCAACTCAATGGCTAAACGATCATGGCGAAGTGCAAACTCCCACACAGCTGCTTGAGTATCCGCCAAGTGACCCGGGACCCCCTCAGGAACAGTTAATGGCGAGACTGCAGCCAGAGCAACGCCGCCTGAGGGAGAGACAAGGACCCTGTCTGGAAATCCCAGACAAGGCCCAGCCAAGGCCTAGGGACTTCCTCCAGTTCACCAGGAACCCGAACCCGGCGAGCTGCGAAAGAACTAAACCCCTAGCCAGCAGACAAGTGGGCTGGCTGGGAGCTCACACCAACCAGTCATCGAGAGAGGCCAACACTCGAACACCTAGCAGACGCAGATGGGCCACTACGATGTGGGGTAAGACGCATGAAAATGCAAGGTGCCAGATTCAGCCCGAAAGGAAGGCAACGAAAGTGGTAAGCCTGCCGCCCCACAACAAAACCTAACCAGTCCCTGTACCCCGGATGAATGGGAATGTGCCAATATGCATCCTGGAGGTCCAGAGACACCATCCATGAACCCGTCTCCAAGAGAAGCCAGACCTGGGACAGAGTGGTCATCTGAAAGGAGGGGCAAGGAATCCAGAGGTTTAGACAGGACAAGTCCAGAATGAACTACAGATCCACACAGTCCCGTTTTGGCACTGGAAACAAGCGGGAAACCCACCTGAGGGACGAGGTCGTTTCCACCACGCCCAAGCGCACCCACTATAAAATGACCTGACGAAGCAAAGGGGAAGCGTGCCCAGCCTGCCCTGAACCCTCCAAAAGAGGAGGAACAACCCAATGCCACTTCAGGCCAGAAAACACAACCTGAAAAGCCCACAAATCACGGGACCAAGTATGGGCAAACAAAGCCAGCCTCCCGCCCAGATAAAGAAGGTTCTGGAACAGACACCGGATCAGAAAATGGCACCAGAGGCCCATCCCAACCAGTAGATACCCAAGCCCTGGCTCGGTTCCAACAAATCACCAACTGGATCACCAGCAAATCCAAAAGGCAGCATCAACTAGCCGAAGCCGTCTGCAAAAACTGAGTCACCACTGAGTCTGCAAACAACTGCCAACAAAACAGAGATGAAAACCTAAGAGCCAGGGCCCAAGTAGAATCCACGGAGAGAGAGCAAGGGAGGCTTGCTGACACGCGAGGCAAGAGGCATAAAACAGAGACACTGCCTCCGGGAGGACAGGTGCATACAGTTTAAGCAACGTCTCCGACGCCCTAGCTACCGAAGTCAATGCAGCAGACAACGGCCCGAATCTCAACGCCTCTACATTCTCCACAAACCTGACCAAAGACAGCTCAAGGAGGGAAAAGAAGGGAATGACCGAGATCCTCCGCAACCAAAGCACCCAGAACCTCCCCCCCCTCGTAGAAGAACTCTCCAGGTAAACAGAACTCCATGACTGATGTGACATAGTAGTTGGGAGCCACCTCTGCGAGATAGCTTCAGGGGGCTTCCCAGGAAAGTTCTTTGTGCTGCTGTACTTTCTCACCCTTTCCAGTCTCATCAAAGTAACATGGAACAGTTTGGGTACTCCTCATCAACAACACCTACATGCCCATTTATCCATCTTGATAAAAGACATGACCAACATCATTTCATTTCTGACACGTCGAACTTCCTACAGCCAGATCATATTCTATAATCTGTTACTAATAATGCAATTTTGTACTCCGCACTCCGGTTGACTTCATACAAGTGACCTGCATACAGTATGTGTTCTAGTGCCATAATCAGCTGATTTCATATATTATTTTGATCAGAAATACTCTTTAAGAGGCAAAATATTAAATTAGTTATAACAAGAATAATCTAGGAGAGATGACATACATGGAGACTAGAGATGCAGCTTGGATGCCTTCCGTGACAGGCTTCGTGCGCCCTGCTCCTGCTTCCACAGTCTGCACCATCACTTCTGTTATGCACTGAAAATACCCATTGTTGGTTATGCAACAAAATACAAAAACCAGGGCTAGAAATCTGCTAAAAGATCAATCAATGGTGAGTGGCAGTAATAAGGCACAACTTCGCACACACAACTTGTAATAAGGCACAACTTCGCACACACACAACTTGTAATAAGGCACAACTTCGTGATCCACTGGCAGGACCACCTACTAAATTAATGTAAATGTGTCTGCTATTTTCTCTGGTCGTGTATTTTGTTCAATTTTTACTTTGTTTAGAGAAAATGAGAGCTTCCTGTAATCAACTAGAGACTAATGTTAAAACATGAATATGTTTCACTGGTATACACTTTCTTATATACAAATACTTCATCAAGTTCATTCATCTACTACATCTTTCTTTACTCAACATTATTTCTTAACTATTTCCTTACCCGACAAACACTCTTCCCACTTCATCACATCTTTAGCATTGACTAAACAGTCTACCGTATTACAGTTCTCACGAATAATTCTGCACGTGTTTCAAGTAAGACTCTTCGAATTTAGGAACTTTTAAACATATAATGAAATAAGAAGTGAACAAAATATAATTTTTGATCATAATCTTAGAAAAGTTAGCAGGCAGCATAATACAACACAAAGGTAAATGGCATTAATGATACATGTTCAAACACTACCTTGACTCTGGCGATGACAATGTTGAGCCGTGATGTAACGACTGACAGAAGCGAGAGCCAAGCACCAATAGACAGCACCCGGGCCTGATCTGCAACACTTGCTGTCTCCTGGTCTATCTCCACATTACTCACAGCCTCTACAACACCCTAAACAAAAATAAATACTACTTTTATTCCATAATATACCTCTGTATCATTTTCAACTTCATTCAATTTGTTTACATTCCCAGATTTCACAATATTCAACTTTTAATCACTACTCTCATCTTATTACAAGGGTACCTCGGTTTAAGAGTTTAATCCGTTCCTGGAGACAGCTCGTAATCCGAAAGCTCGTAAACCAAAGCTAATTTCTCCATAAGAAATACGTGTAATGGGAAATGAATTAACCCGTTCCTGACTACCCAAAACCCTCACTTCAAACTAAATTTTATACCTAATTCATCTAAATCTACACTACAAAAGTATGTTCAAGTTATTACTTACCCTTGCTGATGACTGCTGTTGGCGTATGGAAGATGGTGAGGAGGAGGGAGGAGAAGAGGTGTTACTGTTTGGAAGGGGAAAGTCCCCTTCCATTATAACATCAGGCAGTGAGGACTTCACTGGTATGCACACTCTGGCACATTTTGCCTGCATACCACTAGGACTTGCTTGTCTTACTAAGAATCTCTCTAAAGACACTTGTTTTTCCCTACTTTTTAACACTTGCCTGTAGTAAGACATCACATTGTCATTTAAAAGGTCAATGCAATGGCCTGCTACACCTTTATCTAGGTGAGTTTTTTCAACAAAACTTTGCAGTTCTTCCCATACATCACACATTTTCTTAATCAAGAAGGGACATCCTCTACTGCCTCTACTCACAGTTATTTTCTTAGGTTGAACCTTACACTGGCTTTCTTGGGACCCATGGCGAGATATGTAATAACTTTTATGCTCAAATGGCCAAAAATTGGACAAAAAAACTGTAAATCCTTGTGAAGAATTCAGGCGGGATAGTCACTGGGCACAAGGCACTGGTAAACTCAGGCACGATCGCCGTGCCACCACGCGCTAATCGGCCTGTACACGTATCAGCACCCTCGTCTTCCGAGGCAATGCTCGTATTCCAATGTAAATTTTCCGAGCAAATCCTGCTCGTATTCCGAAAAACTTGTATACAGGGACACTCGTATTCCGAGATACCACTGTATAAAGAGAAAACTCTCATGCATGCTATTAGTCTGCCTGTCACTACTCTTACATGTTCTAACTTACACCTTGTGAGAGACTATCAAAGGAAGTGTATGAAAAGAGAAAGGGAACAGGCACAGTCTGTACAAAGGGAAAGAGAAAGGACGAAAAAATCACCAAGAAACCTCTTACTGCCCCTGAGAAGAAGCCTGCAGGTGGGACTACCTCAAGCCAGCCACCTGGCTTGATCACCATCGAAATAGCTATAAAGACGCATAAAAGAACAGCGCTGAATGTTATGAGACCCAGATCCCGCTAGAAATAAGGAACCACAGGGGAGCAGTCTGAATGGAGCCGGATCACCAAGCCCTGAAGAAGCCGAATCATCTGCAGCACCAGCCACATAGCCGCAATGTAATGTAATGAAGGAAATGAATGAAATGAATCGGTTGCAGATTTCTTTGTAAGCCTACCGGGGACCATAAGCCAGAACCTGGCCCCTTCCAAGAGGCGAAGGGAGCAATGGCCATGAACACATTACATTTAAAGTAGGTCATCGTGCCATCAACCAGGAAAGAAACAAAAAAAACACAGTTGAATGAAATGAAATGCTATTTTCTGCATGAGTCCCGGAGATTCCCCGGAGCTATCCAGGCTGATATGAATATCCCTAACTTTGGCATCAATGTGGGTGGAGTTCTAGGCATACCGGGGACCACGAGCCAGAACCTGGCCCCCTCAGAGAGGCACGAGGAGCAATGGCCTATTGAAATGCACATGTGATTTTGGAGCATTCTATATCTGCCATCGACCGGGATAGCCACCCAGAAAGGTAAGTGCCCCAAAACAAACACCTATTCTGGTTAAAATTATGAAAATAGACAAAAGAGTGGACAAAATTTCCCGAATGAAAATGAGCAAACAAGCATGACGACACACGAGCCGTGCCACACGTCAGCCGCAGCTTCCCCCTCCCTGGAAGGAGGAAGGGGAAGCCCCAGTACCCCCGCGCCGGCAATCCACACCCCAGTTCTGAGGTTGGATATCAAAATACATGAAAATCGCCGACTGGAAGGAGAGGGTTGCCGGGGAGTCTTCGGGACTCACCCAGAAAATGTCATTTCCTTACATTCAAAGCTGATTTTCTGCGGGGCGAGCCCCTACGACTCCCTGGAGCTACTTCACCAGAGACAAAAAAAAAGGGAACTAACCTGGGAGGCGGTCAGTGCTCCACACCCCAACTTAAAGTCGAGACAACAGGCTGCAGCTGCCAACCCAAAGTGACACAGGCCTGACTATGCCCAGGAACATTAACAAGGTAGCACGCAGCCAGGACCTAGTTCGACAACCAAAACCCCTGTGCCCGACTGTCAGCCCAGAACTTGTTACCAAAGACAGTAGCAAGAGCAGCAAACTTTACAAACATCATGGGCATGGGGATAGACCGCAGGCTGGCTAGACTTAATAACCCTGCAGACGACATGAAAGACCTGTACCCGTGAACAGGGTAGAAGGGAAACCGGATCAACCGAAAGCGCGTCACCGCACATGAAAGACACAACCAAGACTCGAGGAGAAGATTGAACCAGTCTTGTAACCGGACTGATCTGTTGAAAGAGGCGAAGCCATGGGAAAACCTCCGGGTTCGGACACCGAGCAAGCAGCACCTGAAACCAAGGCTAGGCCTGCCACCACGGGGCCAAGAGGACTACTCTCCCTTGGTAAGTCTCCAAGCGAGCCAGGACCTGAAGCAACAGCTGAACCCGGAGAAGAGTTACAGGAACCCCCACCTCGACCAATCCTGCTGAAACAATCTACCCCGACGGCCCCGCAGTCGGGGAAGGGCACCACATACACCGGAAGACGCTTCGACCAAGCCGACAGGAAGAGGTCCATGTCCGAGCGCCCGAAGGTCTGGCAAAGCCAACTGAATGAGTCGGCGTCGACCGTCCATTCCATGGAGATGGGAACGAATCATGCCAGGCCGTCCGCCAGGAAGTTAGACACCCCCCCCCCCTCCTGAACGTGAACTGCCAAGAAAGCCAAACCCCAAGAACTCAGCGGACGAGTCACTCGAAGCGACCAGCCCCAAAGAGCCAGTCCCTGAACCCTGGATGAATCCGGACGTGCCAATAAGTGTCTTTGAGGTCCAGGGATACCAAGTGCCCAGCTCCAACAGAAGCCAGACCTGGGACAGAGTGGTTATCCGAAAGGAGGGGCAAAAAATCTAGGGGCTTCAGACGAAACAAGTCCAGAATGAACCACAGGTTCACACAGTCCCGTTTTGGAACTGGAAAAAGGCGAGAAACCTACCTGAGAAACATTGTCGTTTCGACCACACCCAAGCGCACCCACTCCAAGACGACCCGACAGCACAGGTGAAGAGGCCTGCCCCGCCAGCCCAGAACCCCCCGAAGGAGGAGGAGGAGCCACCCAACGCCACTGCAGAGCGCGAGAAATGACCCAAAAAGCCCACAACCGTGAGATCAGGCATAAGAAAACAGAGCAAGCCTTCCCCCCATCGCCCTGTCAATGGGGCAAACTGCGAAAGGGACGATGCCCCTTACAAGATCCCGACCTGTGCACAGAGCGAACACCACGCCGACCAGATGCAGACGGTTCCAAAGGCTGCGCCGGCTACGAAACTGGTACATGTGACCTACCCTGACAAGAGGAATCCCTAGCCTTGGCACAACCCCTCCGGAAGACACCCACCCGGAATCTCCAGAGAACCAACAAGTCGGACATAGAACGACAACTGGCAGAAGCCCCCTGCATATACTGCTCCACCACCGAGGCATCAAAAAGCAAGGAACAAAAGGGCAAAGAAAACTGAAGAGCCAGAGCCCAAGCGGATTCCAAGGATGAAGTGAGCACAACCTGCCGACACGCGAGAAGCACAGCGAAAAGCAGCAACATTACATCCCGCAGGATCGGCGCAAACGGCTTTAACAGTGCAGACAATGCACGAGCAGCCGAGACCAAAGCACCAGACCCAGGAATGGCCCCAAGCTCCTCCACATCCTCCGCAAGCCAATCTGAAGACAGCTCAAGGAGGGAAAAGAAGCGTAAGACCGAAGCCAGCGAGCCACGAGCCGGCAAGTCCTCAGCAGCAATCTCAGTCGAGAGGGATGGAACCTGCATGTGAAGCTGCATCACGCCAACAACCCGCAGAAGGGCAGGAGCGAAGAGACACTAATTATAGTGCTCAAACTTGTCCCCCCAGGTAAACCTGGACCACAGTCAACGCCTCACGCCACTTAAGCATGCGGGCACGGCAGAAAGTGCCCCAAGCATTCAACGACAACAACGGGCAGTCCACAAGTCAGGACAACTCCGGAACCTCATAACGAACTTAGTATGGAGACGAAGATCCAAACCTGAATGACGACAAATCCATTATAAAGGCATATTCCGGGTCGCGCAGGAGGTAAGCCAAAAACCTCCGGAAGGACGGAACCGAAGGACCAGCAGGGACACGGAACCAAGCCCGGGGAGGAGCCGTACCCAAATCCAAGTCGTATGCAGAGGGATGGGGGGGAAGAATGGTTCTGACTGGCTGCCACATAACCGAGGTAGTGAAATGGTTGAAATGAAAATCTGGAACGAGTGATGCGAATATGAAAGGGTTTAAGGAGAGCAGGGGATGGTCCTCCTAAACACTCACCACCTCTTCCTCCTTCCTTCTCACCCTCCCTATACACCAACATGGCTCCTCCCTTCCTCCTCCATCCTCCTCACCATCTCACATATGCAACAAAAAAAAAGAGTCCTCAGTAAAGGTAAAGTGCAGTTAAATGTTCATTTATTTTATTGTTTATATTTATACCCGATTGTTTTGTGTATGAAAAATATGAGTAGTATTCTGTATAGTATGTATTTTTAAGTTAATATTTTTGAGTGTGTGGAATGCATTAATTCAATTTAAATTATTTTTTATGGGAAAATTCGTTTTGGTTTACAATTTTTTGTTGTAAGATGCCTCTCTCAAAATGGATTAGGGTCGTAAACAAAGGTACCACTGTACTGAATTATAAATTCTTAAATAAAGCACTCAGTTGCCAGATATACAAGAAGAGTCAAACATCATGCACACACTGCAACACTTCACAAGACTTATACCCCACACTGTGAATTTTATTTTATCTTAAAGATTGTAAAATTACAAAGTCAATGCAATACTGTAACTTACCTGCTTGACAGTGGCTTTTATTGTAGTATATATCTCCTCTCTAAGATTATCTAAAAACTCAAATTTGTTGAGCCGAAGTACTCCAAATACTACAGCAATTAAGTGATCCTGGAAAGACAATATATTCAAATCATAATTTACCCATTTTTTTCCCATGACAAAAAAATTCATAACAGATATATTTAAAATTGAGTGCATGTCTGAAGGTTGCAAAAGTTGACTATTATATCACACATAAGCCCCAACATAGCAGTTGTCAAGAGGGTTCTATGTAACTAATAGTGACATAACATCAAAGTGGCTACAGTTAAAAAACCGGCATTCAATGTAATGAAACGCCATTTTCTGGGCGAGCCCCGGAGGCTCCCTAAAGTTATCCAAACTGACTTGTGCCTGTTAGTTTGGGGTCATCATTCCCGGGAGTTCTAGTGCCTACCACGAGCCAGAACTTGGTTCCCTCAGAGTGGCGCATGGAGCAATGGTCATTATGAACACTCTACATTTAGAGTATGTCATGTCTGCCATCAACCAGGGAGGGCACCCAGAAAGGGAGGCAAAACAATACAGACTCTCAACTGGTAAAAATGGCAAATAATTTTTTTGCAATTGAATAAAGGGTGTCAGGGAGCCTCAGGGGCTTGCCCAGAAAATGGCTTTTCATTACATTCAACGCTGGTTTTCTGTGGGGAGCTCCGTTAGCTCCCTGAAGCTAACTACCCATAGATAAGTAAAAGAGGGACTTACACAGGAGGCACAGCACTGCAGATCTCAAAACAAAGACAAGACACTAGGCCGCAACAGACGTCCCAAAGCAATACAAGGCCTGAGAGGGCCCGGAACGTTCACAGGACACCTGGCGGCCAGGACCCTGATCGACCTCCAAAACCCCCGTGTTTGAATGTCGACCCAAGACATATTACCAAAAAGAGCAGCCAGAGCAGCATACTTATGCACGTCATGGGCACGAAGCTAAACCGCAGGCTAGCTAGACTTAATTATATTGCAGACAACCTGAGAAACACGAGCCCCAGAAAAAGGAACAAAGGAAACTGGATCCACCCAGAGAGCAGTCACGGACACGGAACCAGTAGCCAGCAGGTAGCAACGTAAAGCTGCTACTAGGCATAAGACATGTTGCACCCCCAGCCTAACCAACCAAGCATTCACAACCAACGGACCCCTCTGGAAGTCAGCCGTTTCAGTCTTTGCCAGGAAAGAATGAGAAGGCTGCAAACAAACATAACGCCCACCGGGGCCAAAAGAGCAGAAACCCCTGCTCCAGAAAAGAGCATGAAGCTCTGCAACCCAACCCCTCTTAGAAGCCAAGCCAACAAAAGCAAGGCTTTCAGAAAACGATCCCGAATCAGAGGGGCCCCAACAAACGGAAAGAAGGAAGGAACAGAGATCACCAGGTCCAAAGACCAAGATGGCTCAAGCGGCACATGAGCTGGCCAGAAGTGAAAAAAAAAATCACAGGAAAGACTGCAGAATGGAGCACAAGTGACATCAACCTCGAATGCAAGCTAGAGCAGTTCCACCAAAGTTGCAAGAGAAGAAGTGACAGTATGCAGTAGGAAATGCTGCTCCAGAAAGAAACAAGATGGAACAAAACCACCATCATAGATACAGACAACACTCTCTGAAAGGAAAGGAAATGGCAGAAAGACTGCCAGGAGACTTCAAACTGTCGCTGAGACGAAGACCGAAGGTGGGACACCAACAAAGAAGCCACTTCATCACCATACAAGTGGAAATACAACAGTCAAAAAAAAACAGACACAAAGAGCAGAAAAGTAAGTCGAACCAGAAAGGAACCCTCACTGGTCCAACCTGCTGAAAGAGTCAGAGCCATGGAAAAGATTCTCGGGTTCGGACACTGAGCATGCACCGCCTGAAACCATGGGTGGACTGGCCACCATGGGGCCAGGAGAAGCACCCTTCCCTGATAAGATTCAAGCCGAGCGAGAAGCAACAGCTGGGCCAGGGGATAAAGGATACAGGAACCCCCCACCTCGACCAGCCCTGCCAGAAAGCATCTACAGCGATGGCCTTGCAGTCGAGGAATGGTGCCCCGAATAATGGGAGACACCGAGACCACGTTGACATGAAGAGGTCCACCTCAGGGTGCCCGTACATCCGACAAAGACAAAAAAAGGACGTTTGATACTCCCTGAATATAATATAAATGGCTCAGAAAGCTAAACCCCCGAGAACTCGGCAGAAGAGCTACCCGAAGCGACCAGCGCCAAATAGCAATGGACCACAGAGACCCTCCCCAGTTGAGACAATGAAAAACAGGGGGTGAAGTCCAAATGGAGTTGGATCACAGAGCTCGAGGAAGCTGAATCCACCGCAACACCAGCCACACAGCTGCAAACTTCCGCCCCGAGCAGTGAGGTCGACGGAAGGACTGAGCCCAACGAACCTGGCTGAACTGGTGAGTTCTGGTCACAAAGCCCCAACCAAGAAATGAGGCAGCCGTGAACACATCGAGCACAAGAAAGAGAAGGTGCCATAGCATAGAACACCGTAAACCTCGAAAAGGAAGCCGGTGACTCAGCAACCGACGTAAAGACACTAGGGGTGCGAACCCAGTGGTCACCAAAGGCGCGAAAGGGGCTGGCCCGAAAATACCAGAATAGCTTCCTCAGCAAAACCCTGACCAGCGGACAAACCAGCATGGCAAAGGTCAGGCTCCCACACAGCTGCTGGAGCAATTGCCAAATGACCCGGGACCCCTCCCTCAAAAACAGCTGAAGGCGGGACTGCATGCAACCAGAGAAATGCCACAGGAAGAGAGATGGACACAGTCCGCGAATCCCACACAAGCCCCAGCCAAGTCCGAACCCGAGACGAAACGAACTGGGACTTCTCCCAATTCACTAGGGACACTCGCTGCCATTGCTAGCTGACTGCACACGGTTTTGTTCCCTGGAAAACTTAAGCTTTTGAGCACCCATCAGCTCAAATCATCACAAATTTTGTGAGGAAGAACACATTAATATTCCAAGACATAGAGAATATCTTGTTTAGAAGAAAACAATACTGTATTGAATTTGTCTACAAATGATGGACAAACAACGTTGTTGATTAGCTGTTGTCCAGCTGACTGGTATTCTGTGCAACCCAGTATGCAGGTGACCCAAACTGTTGTACAGTACTCGTCGCCCATACCTTTTTTTTTTTTTTTTTTTTTTGAGGACCGTATCACAGAGTCCTACTCTGTGATATGATCCTCAAAAATATCACAGAGTAGGGTGAGGCGATACCCTGCGGGCATAGCCACAAGTGGGCACCTTAGAAGGTGTTCAAAGCCTTACAGGGAAAGGTAGACCAAACTGCTCAATTAGGTGTTAGGTATCCCTGATTCCACCTGAAGGAATCATTTTACAACCTCCGTTGGAGGGGGAAATGAATTTCTCCAGGCCTAGGAATGTCTCAGGCATTAGGTAGGGCAGTGAATCGGTCCTTACTACGTGGAGACATCATGGGAAAGTCAAAGAAAAAGAGGCAATGGAGGCAACTTTCAGACGAGGAGGGACGGTGGACCGATGTGCAGCAGGCACCTAAGAAAACTGCTATCGAGGCTTCACCACTTGCTTCTACCAGCAAGACAGCAGACGTAATGGACCTAGAGAGGACAGCATCAGTCACACACCAGCCAATGTCTGACAATGCTTCTCTGTCCACAACCCAGCCACAAGACGACAGTATGAGAAAGGAGAGGACAGCACAAGTCACACACCAGCCAGTGTCAGACAGTGTTGAGGGAGGCAGGGAGAGGGTTAGTGTTGAGGGAGGCAGGGAGGGGGTTAGTGTTGAGGGAGGCAGGGAGAGGGTTAGTGTTGAGGGAGGCAGGGAGAGGGTTAGTGTTGAGGGAGGCAGGGAGAGGGTTAGTGTTGAGGGAGGCAGGGAGAGGGTTAGTGTTGAGGGAGGCAGGGAGAGGGTTAGTGTTGAGGGAGGCAGGGAGAGTGGTGGTGTTGAGGGAGGCAGGGAGAGGGTTAGTGTTGAGGGAGGCAGGGAGAGTGTTAGTGTTGAGGGAGGCAGGGAGAGTGGTGGTGTTGAGGGAGGCAGGGAGAGGGTTAGTGTTGAGGGAGGCAGGGAGAGGGTTAGTGTTGAGGGAGGCAGGGAGAGGGTTAGTGTTGAGGGAGGCAGGGAGAGGGTTAGTGTTGAGGGAGGCAGGGAGAGTGGTGGTGTTGAGGGAGGCAGGGAGAGGGTTAGTGTTGAGGAAGGCAGGGAGAGGGTTAGTGTTGAGGGAGGCAGGGAGAGGGTTAGTGTTGAGGGAGGCAGGGAGAGGGTTAGTGTTGAGGGAGGCAGGGAGAGGGTTAGTGTTGAGGGAGGCAGGGAGAGGGTTAGTGTTGAGGGAGGCAGGGAGAGTGGTGGTGTTGAGGGAGGCAGGGAGAGGGTTAGTGTTGAGGAAGGCAGGGAGAGGGTTAGTGTTGAGGGAGGCAGGGAGAGGGTTAGTGTTGAGGGAGGCAGGGAGAGGGTTAGTGTTGAGGGAGGCAGGGAGAGGGTTAGTGTTGAGGGAGGCAGGGAGAGGGTTAGTGTTGAGGGAGGCAGGGAGAGGGTTAGTGTTGAGGGAGGCAGGGAGAGGGTTAGTGTTGAGGGAGGCAGGGAGAGGGTTAGTGTTGAGGGAGGCAGGGAGAGGGTTAGTGTTGAGGGAGGCAGGGAGAGGGTTAGTGTTGAGGGAGGCAGGGAGAGGGTTAGTGTTGAGGGAGGCAGGGAGAGGGTTAGTGTTGAGGGAGGCAGGGAGAGGGTTAGTGTTGAGGGAGGCAGGGAGAGGGTTAGTGTTGAGGGAGGCAGGGAGAGGGTTAGTGTTGAGGGAGGCAGGGAGAGTGGTGGTGTTGAGGGAGGCAGGGAGAGGGTTAGTGTTGAGGGAGGCAGGGAGAGTGTTAGTGTTGAGGGAGGCAGGGAGAGTGGTGGTGTTGAGGGAGGCAGGGAGAGGGTTAGTGTTGAGGGAGGCAGGGAGAGGGTTAGTGTTGAGGGAGGCAGGGAGAGGGTTAGTGTTGAGGGAGGCAGGGAGAGGGTTAGTGTTGAGGGAGGCAGGGAGAGTGGTGGTGTTGAGGGAGGCAGGGAGAGGGTTAGTGTTGAGGGAGGCAGGGAGAGGGTTAGTGTTGAGGGAGGCAGGGAGAGGGTTAGTGTTGAGGGAGGCAGGGAGAGGGTTAGTGTTGAGGGAGGCAGGGAGAGGGTTAGTGTTGAGGGAGGCAGGGAGAGGGTTAGTGTTGAGGGAGGCAGGGAGAGGGTTAGTGTTGAGGGAGGCAGGGAGAGGGTTAGTGTTGAGGGAGGCAGGGAGAGGGTTAGTGTTGAGGGAGGCAGGGAGAGGGTTAGTGTTGAGGGAGGCAGGGAGAGGGTTAGTGTTGAGGGAGGCAGGGAGAGGGTTAGTGTTGAGGGAGGCAGGGAGAGGGTTAGTGTTGAGGGAGGCAGGGAGAGGGTTAGTGTTGAGGGAGGCAGGGAGAGGGTTAGTGTTGAGGGAGGCAGGGAGAGGGTTAGTGTTGAGGGAGGCAGGGAGAGGGTTAGTGTTGAGGGAGGCAGGGAGAGGGTTAGTGTTGAGGGAGGCAGGGAGAGGGTTAGTGTTGAGGGAGGCAGGGAGAGGGTTAGTGTTGAGGGAGGCAGGGAGAGTGGTGGTGTTGAGGGAGGCAGGGAGAGGGTTAGTGTTGAGGGAGGCAGGGAGAGGGTTAGTGTTGAGGGAGGCAGGGAGAGTGGTGGTGTTGAGGGAGGCAGGGAGAGTGGTGGTGTTGAGGGAGGCAGGGAGAGGGTTAGTGTTGAGGGAGGCAGGGAGAGGGTTAGTGTTGAGGGAGGCAGGGAGAGGGTTAGTGTTGAGGGAGGCAGGGAGAGGGTTAGTGTTGAGGGAGGCAGGGAGAGTTTTAGGATGAAGTTTTAAGGTTCAGTATGCTATACACAAGTTTTAAATATCAGGAATTTCTTTTTCAGTTTTAATAAACAGTAGAGATTTTATAAAAAAAATTGAAATTATTCTGAGTTACTTTACAATTTATTGAAATATTTTAGTTTTGTTTTATTTGTTTTATAAAACTGTAATATCAAAATAGCTATAGGTTAAGTAGTAAATGTAATTAACCCTTTAACTGTGCAACGTGCCTGCAGGCCCCACGTCTGGGGTGCGCTACGTGCCTCCTTCCCTTGAGGTGCTTCCGGGGCTTAGTGTCCCCGCGGCCCGGTCGTCGACCAGGCCTCCTGGTTGCTGGACTGATCAACCAGGCTGTTAGACGCGGCTGCTCGCAGCCTGACGTATGAGTCACAGCCTGGTTGATCAGGTATCCTTTGGAGGTGCTTATCCAGTTCTCTCTTGAACACTGTGATGGGTCGGCCAGTTATGCCCCTTATGTGTAGTGGAAGCGTGTTGAACAGTCTCGGGCCTCTGATGTTGATAGAGTTCTCTCTCAGAGTACCTGTTGCACCTCTGCTTTTCAACGGGGGTATTCTGCACATCCTGCCATGTCTTCTGGTCTCATGTGGTGTTATTTCTGTGTGCAGGTTTGGGACTAGCCCCTCAATTATTTTCCACGTGTAAATTATTATGTATCTCTCCCGCCTGCGCTCAAGGGAGTACAGTACAGAGCCTCCAGGTATTTGTATTTTTCACGTTCCATTTAAAACTCCCACGGCTACATGGGGTTCACATCAGCTTCCTCAGGGCTCTTGTAAACAGACGCCATCTTTAAAAAAAATCATGGTCCACATTCCCGGGTTTGAGACCTTCAGTAGTGACTGAGCAACCAAGGCTGGCGCTCGCAGCATGAGTGCACAGCACTGCTGTTCAGCGTGTGACCACAGCATCGCCTAATAATGTCAAAATATATATATAACCTGTATTATTTAACCATGATAGTATTATAGAAGAGCCTGAGTGTGATAATGACTGGGTACAATGTTCAAATATCAGTGATTCAATGCTGTTCACGATGTTCACAGCACTAGCCACAGCACCACAGCATTATTTCGTCCATCTAGGAATCTTCAAACGACTTCTTAGGTTCCTTTTCAAAATAAACTTGTGCTCAATTATTCATTTATAGGAATTAGTGACCAGGATTGTGGTTATAATTAGCGTTGTGTGTAGTATTGTGGAAGGAGGAATTTTGGTGAGGGAGGGAGGAAGGGAGAGAATTGAGGTAGCCTCACTGTGTGGCAGCCACTCTTGTTTTGCTCACCATACTAGCTTCGTGGTTCGGTATGGGGAACACATATGTACATGGGTATATACAATGTGTGTGTGTGTATATAGTGTAATAATAGCAACAGAAGTATGTTGAGTGGAGCTATTTTGGTGAGGGAGGTGACGTCGTAATTGTAACGTCGTCTGCTGTCTGTTGTGTGATTTCTCATGCAGTGTATGGTGGCCACTGTACTGTTTGGACACAATACCGCTTACTTGCATAGTTCTGGTAAATAAAACATGTAGATAGGTATATATAACATGTGTAAATAGTGTAATAAAAACAATAACAGTATGGTAGGAGGAGCAATGTTGGCAAGTAAGATGTTGGAGTGAGGGGAAGGCCTGTCTGGGTGTGACAGCTCACACTCGCGATGTTCTGAATGTGTTGATGGTAAATGTATATAGTGTGTGACAGTGTAGAGTGTGTACATATGATGTAAATGTACATAAATGAACATGAAACATTGGTGTGAATAACTGTATGATGGGAGGAGCAATGTTGACAAATACAATGTTGGAGGAGTGAGAGAGGGCTGGCTGGGTGTGGCTGCTCATACTCGCGGTGTTCTGAATGTGTTGATGGTGAATGTATATAGTGTGTGACAGTGTATAGTGCGTATATAGATTGTATATACAGTATACATAAATTAGCATGATACATGGTAAATATGTGCAACATATGTGTTCACAATTGTCATGCACGTAACACAGTGTCCTCAGACAGTACGGATGTTTCTCTGCCATAATATAGTGTACAGTATCCACTCAATTTAACGGCCTATATGGGGCTGTACTATACTGTATTAACGGCCTATATGGGGCTGTTCATTATTTCCGAAGCTCCGTTATTTCCGAAGTTAAGTCGGGTTGGGTAATTTTTCAAGTAACATTCACGTAGGATATATTTTATACTGTATAACTAAAATTAAATAAAGTTCATTGTGTAATTGCGTTCCAAATTAGTGCCACGCCGACGATTAAGCCAGCTGGTGGAGGCTGCATGGATGATGTGTGAACACGGTCTGATCAAGTCCAGATGGGAAGGAAAAAATTGGTTCATTCCTTTGTATTGCAAAATATTTCATGTATCAATCAGTGATTGTTAATATTTTCTCAATAAAATTTTAGAGATGTGGTTTTGTTTTACCCTGAACAGTGCAGGTAATGTATTTTTAATGTTATGACACAGGCTGTGGCGGCCATGCCATAACAATGGCAATCGAGCCTTGTCACTGAGAGCTAGCCAAGACGAAATATTTTGAGCTCACCTTTTCTCTGCTAATGATAGAATATACATTTGCAGAGATTAATATGTAGCTTTTGTTGAAAAAAACAATTAATATGTTGAAATACTATAATAAAATTGGTAAATTGACTTACATTTAATGAAGCTGAAGATTACGAAGCTGTGAAGATTACGTCATCCTCTGCAGCGCTTGTTTTATATTGTTCAGTACTATATACAGGGTACATACAGTATGTACACTTATTTTCAGCCATTCACTTCACACAACAGCTAGCCTTACTACTAATTCACATGAGTTCTAATTCTAATTCACAATTGAAAATTATTTCTGCTGTATATTTACACTGTACAGTATCTTTTTGTACTGTACTCTATCAACACTTTTTACACTAATTTATATGCCTTTCAATCATATTTTATATCGTTAGTGGAGGCTAGACGACTTTTCATGGGAATTCAGCATTGGCGGGTGCAACATGGCTTGCAGAGCATTCGTTGCTGGCGGATGCTACATGACTTGTTGCTGGGAATTCAGCATCAGCGGGTGCAGCATATCTAGCAGAGAATTCGTTACTGGTGGAGGCTGCACAACTTATCGATGGGAATTCAGCATCGGCGGGTGCAGCATAGCTTGCAGAGCATTCGTTGCCGGCGGAGGCTGCAAGACTTGTTGATGGGAATTCAGCATCGGCGGGTGCAGCATAGCTTGCAGAGCATTCGTTGCCGGCGGAGGCTGCACGACTTGTTGATGGGAATTCAGCATCGGCGGGTGCAGCATAGCTTGCAGAGCATTCGTTGCCGGCGGAAGCTGCACAACTTGTCGATGGGAATTCAGCATCAGTGGGTGCAGCATAGCTTGCAGAGCATTCGTTGCCGGCGGAGGCTGCACGACTTGTTGATGGGAATTCAGCATCGGCGGGTGCAGCATGGCTTGTAGGGCACTCGTTGCTGGCAGATGCTGCATGACTTGTTGAATTCCCAGTGGGTGCTTTCAGGAACCGTTGAAATCATGAATTTATCTATTTTTGTCTGAATCTGATTTTCTCTGGCTAATATTCTGAGACATTGCTCTTAGCCGTGCGAGTTCACAGTAAACAATGCGGTTACATGGCCAGGCGCAGTACATTCTAGGTCCGTGGGAAAAAAATACCTATTGCCTATACTATAAAAGGTATTTAATAAGAAAACAAAGAATTTTGCTTAATAACAAATGTTTTAAAATATTTTATTAATAATAATTTTGAATTTTCTTCATAAAACTGAATCATTTTAAAAGAAAGTTAAGATTTAATATACTACTCTGGATGATCGAGGTCGGTGTCCTGGTCGCCATGTGAGGGGCTGCCGATGCCAAAACAAACCCAATACCGACCCGACTGTCAGTAATATCGACCACCAGACCGGTATACGAGGCTCCAGATACCGATCTCCCAAACAAGTCGTTATTACCGGCAGATCGGTATAAAAGAGGTCGTTAAATTGAGTGGATACTGTTCATTATACATAGGATTAGCACGTAAAAACAAATAAAATGTATTTGGAACTGTGCGCAAAAAATGAACAAAAATATATTCTTGGCATCTCGCGCGCCCTACTGGGCCCGGGAGCGTATGTCACGGGCTAATGGGGAATGATGACGTCACACGCCAACTTGCGGACCCCATAGCAGCCAAAGTAAGTACAATTTCGAATTTTTTTTGACATACCCATACTGAGGGAAGGGTTTTTGACACTTTAAAAAAATAAAATAATTTTTTCCAGAGAATTTAATTCCTGCACACTGGGGGTGTCATATTTGGAGGCAGCGCAGTTAAAGGGTTAAGAAGCAATAAAATGCTTATCTTCAAAAACTAAGATGGTCAGGTTAGCTTGTGGTTTTCTATTCAACTTTTCAGGTAAACTCAAATATTCACAATATATTTGACAGTATGGTTTAATACTAAGTGAAAATAAGTACAATTCCTGACTACCATACATAGTACATAATTGCACTTATGGGGCTGTTACATTTACCTCCCCATTTTTGGAGGATGGGCTGCGCAGTTGCACCTTGGGAAAAAGTCTATCTATTCCTGCTTTGTGGCTATGGGGAGCCTTCCCCACTTCAGCTCAGGTCAATTTTGTAGTTACTTTACTTTCTGATGCTTGGTCATTATGGCTTGATTTGGACATCACAATATTTTTGTTCTTTGCTGTAGTTTTTCACAGTAGTCCTATGCTTGCCTTAGCCTTGGGAATATCTGAGTGGAATACCTTGTCACAGTAATCAGGATTTGAGTGAATATAAAAAGCTCGTGTTTGAGCAAGACTGATGCACCAATTACACCCCTTGGCCTCCCCCCCCCCCCCCCCACCTCCTCCCCTAGTCTTTGATTTCCCTGACAACATATTATTTCCTTTACATCAGTGTGATGGGCTTAAGCTTTGGAAGCTTAAGTATTCGTGTTAGCACAGATACTGCCATTTGGCAGCAGTTCGGACTTCTGGTAGCATCTAAAAGTCTGAACTGCTGGGTTTTGAAGGAACTGTTTTAGTATTTTTGGGATGCCAAGTTGGGCTTATGAGTAAATATTATATAGTTACTCTGTGCTGTAATAAGGTTTTCTCCAGTGCCCCCTAAGCATCAGTAAGAGCAACAGAGATGTCTGAAAAAATCCCTGCCCTGCCAGTTCATGGCAGGGGATCTTTTGATCCCCTGCCTTACAATTTGGAAACCAGCTCTGTGAAGATCCTGTCCAATGGAACCTTAAGTGATCTTGCCATAGACAGCCTTCAAGTTACACTCTTCAGCAAGATCTTATCATATTCACCCAGAGTTAAATATTTAAGTTTGCTTTGATATACACTCACCTCTTCAAGTAATGGCTGAGAGTCTTCAAGAGGGCGATTGAGATCTTCGGTGATATATTTTACAAAATCGGCAGATACCATCTTGTCAATTAGCTTTTCATGCTCTGAAAGTTCTGAACTCAAGTGTCTGCAAATGAATACTATTATGAATAAATTTGAATAACATACATAACTTACGATTTCAAGATATGTACATTAATTACTAATATATAACTTATAATGAGGAGCTTCTAACATGTGCTATGATTTTGCCTTATGTTCTTCAACTATTTAAATGTACTGTAACCACTCGATTACCCAGGATTTGAATATCCAGAAAACGGCCTTATACTGCCAAAATCGTGACCGGATAAAGTTATCTCAATATCCAGCCAAAATGTCCATAGGAGCCGGACAATCGGGTGTTGGACTGGATAAAAAATCTGGGCCGGTTAACTTGCTGCCAATGTTGCAGTATCCGGACAGTCAGCCAGATAAGCTGTGAATTGTCCAGATATGAAAGCCAGGCCACGGTCCGTACCATATTAATCCCGTACGGCTGTGGCTCAAGGAGCATGGTGGGAGAGAGGGGAGCATTGAGTGTGACCACCTGGGAGGATAAGGGGGATGTGGAGGGGATATACACTACAGTACAGGAATTACTATTAATTTTAGACCAATTTATCATAGTCAAAAACAAATGAAATACTAGTAATTATGTAATAACAAATATATAAGTGTCCTAAAAACTATTTGCACAGGCTGAAGTTTCCTTCAAAAATATTTGTGAGTTTTTTCCTCCTGGCGGCCTACGTAATGTGCTATAGCTGCCCCAAGTGGACCCGTCCAACACTGGTCAAGCCATGTGCTCCCGTCCCTCGTGTTATACTACAGTGCTGTGCCATTAGTGAAATATTTTTTTTAAATAACTTTTATATTTTCATAGTAACTTTGAACTTTTTGGCCAAGACTATGTCAGGTAGCAGTATCAATCATTCTGGAGGTGTTAAGAGGAAGAAGGTTGTCCTAACAATTAAAGACAAGTTACGTGTTATACATCTTTGTGAAAATGGCCGGTCGACTTCAAGTGAAGTGAAGCCTGAGGTGAACTAAAGAGCTGATCATACAACAGGCCAATGAACACAGAAGGCAAGCTCAACTTGATTCTTATATGCTAAGAAAATCAAGCCAAGCGCCTTCAACCAGTGAGGCGTCACAGGCAAGCCAAGTGCCTTCAACCAGTGAGGCTTCAGCAGCTGGCAGTCAAAACTAACTTTGCTTAATGAACTGTACAGTAATTTTAAGTGTTAATTTTAGTGTTGTGTTAGTATAGGTTACATAAATTGTTAAGAATTCTTAATTTCAAGATGTGTGGCATCAATCAAGAAGACGAACACCAACAAGGTAAATTAAGGTTTCTAGTTGAATATTTAATAATTATATGTGGCAAAACAATTCAAATTATGTTGTTTGTAGTATAAAAATAGTTGAAAATGGTCACTTTTGGACTCAAGAGGTGAAAAAACCAGCGTTGAATGTAATGAAACGCCATTTTCTGGGTGAGTCCCGGAGGTTCCCCGGAGCTATCCCAGGCTGATATGCTAATGTCAGACTTTGGCATCAGTCATGTGTATGGAGTTCTTAGGCCTACCGGGGACCACGGCCAGAACCGGGCCCCCTCAGAGAGGCAAGGGGAGCAATGGCCTATAGAAGCCCCCGTGTAGTTGGAAGCATTCTATGTCTGCCATCGACCGGAACAGGCACCCAGAAAGGTAAGCGCCCCAAAACAAACCCCTATTCTGGTTAAAATTGCTACCTAAAACCGAACTAGTGGATAGAACTCCCCAACCGAAAACAAGCAAACTAGTGTGACGTCACACACTGCCGCGCCGCTGTCTGCGCAGCTCCCCCCTCCCCGGGAGGGGGAAGGGGGAGCCCCAGACCCCCCGCGCCGGCTACCCACACCTCAGTTCTTGAGGCTGGATGTCAAAAACGCGAAAAACCGCCGACCGGAGGGAGGGAGGGATGCCGGGGAGCCTCCGGGACTCACCCAGAAAATGGCGTTTCATTACATTCAACGCTGGTTTTCTGGGGGGAGCCCCGTCGGCTCCCCGGAGCTAACTACCCACAGACAGAAAAAGAGGGACTTACCCGGGAGGCGGTCGTCGCTCACCCCTCAACTCGAAGCCGAGACAACTGGCTGCAACCGCCGACCCAAAGCAACACAGGCCCGACGAGGCCCAGGGACATTCACAAGGTAACGAGCAGCCAGGACCCTGTTCGACCGCCAAAATCCCCGCGCCCGAATATCAGATCAAGACATATTCCCAAAGACGGCAGCAAGTGCCGCGAACTTACGAACGTCATGGGCACGGGGATAGACCGCAGGCTGGCTGGACCTAATAACCCTGCGGACGACCTGAGAGACCCAAACCCGCGAACAGGGAAGAAGGGAAACCGGATCAACCCACAGCGCGTCCCCGGACACAGAAGCTGTGGCGCGCAAATAACGGCGAAGCGCCGCAACCGGACACAAAACATGATGCACCCCCGGCCTGACCAACCAAGCATCAACCACCCATGGACCCCTCCGGAACGCAGCAGTCTCATTCTTCGCCAGAAAAGAAGGAGACGGCTGCAAACGAACAAAACTATCACCACGACCAAAAGAGCAGAAACCCCTGCGCCGGAGGAGAGCATGAAGCTCCCCTACCCGACCTCCAGAGGCCAAAGCCAACAAGAAAAGTGCCTTGGAAAAACAATCCCGGACCGAAGGGGCCACAACGAAACGAGGAGATGAAAGGAAAGCGAGCACTCTGTCCAAAGACCAGGACGGCTCAGGCGACGCATGAGCAGGCCGCAGGTGAAACAATGCACGACACAGCTTGCGAAACTGCGCAGACGTAACATCGATACCGAAAGCAAGCTGAAGCGGCTCCGCCAGCGCCGCACGATACGAAGCGACAGTGTTAGGCATAAGATGACGGTCCTGAAACAACCACGAGAGGAAGGACAAGACCACCCGAACAGACAAGGAGCTAACACGACGAAGACGCAAAAAGAAACGGAAGGACCGCCAGGAAACTTCATACTGCCGCCGAGAAGAAGCCCTCAGGTGGGACACCAACAAGGAGGCCACCTGATCACCATAGAGATGATGATAGACTCGAGTCAAAAAAACCATACGCGAAGACTCGAGGAGAAGATCGAACCAGCTACGTGACGTACCGGCCCGATCTGCTGAAAGAGGCGAAGCCGCGGGAAAACCCTCGGGTTCGGACACCGAGCAACCAGCGCCTGAAACCAAGGCTGGGCCGGCCACCAAGGGGCCAGAAGGACAACTCTCCCCCGGTAAGTCTCTAAGCGAGTCAGGACCTGGAGCAACAGCCGAACCGGGGGAAAGAGGTACAGGAACCCCCACCTCGACCAGTCGAGCCGAAAGGCATCGACCCCGACGGCCTCGCAATCGGGGAAGGGCGCCGCATAAACGGGAAGACGCCGCGACCACGCCGACGCGAAGAGGTCCACTTCGGGGCGCCCGAACGTCTGGCAAAGCCAACGGAAGGACTCGTCGTCGACCGTCCACTCCGTGGAGAGGGGAACGAAGCGAGACAGGGCGTCGGCCAAGACGTTGGACACGCCCCGTACGTGAACCACCAGGAGAGCCAAACCCCGAGAACTCAGCAGACGAGTCACCCGAAGCAACCAACCCCAAAGAGACAAGGACCGCATCGAACCCCCGCGGTTCAGGCAATGAACCACCGGAGAGCAGTCCGAATGGAGCCGAATCGTCGATCCGCGGGCCACCCGAATCCTCCCCAGAGCAAACCACACTGCCGCGAACTCCCGCACCGTACTGTGAGCTCGACGGAAGGACGGATCCCAACGCCCCTGGCCGGCCTGGTGAGCACTGGTCACAAAACCCCAGCCGAGAGACGACGCATCCGTGTACACATCGAGCGAGGGCTCGGGTAGGCGCCAAGACACTGAACCCCGAAAAACCCGAAGAGGAAGCCGGTGACGCAGCAACCGACGCAAGTCCCCCGGGGGTCGAACTCTGCGATCGCGAGAGAGGCGGAAGGGGGAACCCCGAAGGAACCAGAACAGCCGTCAAAGCCAAACCCGACCCGGCGGGTAGACCACCATCGCGAAGTTCAGGCTCCCGCACAGCCCCTCGAGCAACCGCCGGGTGACCCGAGGGCCCTCCAGAAACAGACGAAGGCGGGACCGCAGCCGCAGGAGAGACTCCGGAGGGAGAGACAAGGAGGCGGTTCGAGAGTCCCACACGAGACCCAGCCAAGTCCGAACCTGAGAGAGAACCAGATGGGACTTTCTCCAGTTCACCAAGAACCCGAACCTGGCGAGCTGGGAAAGAACCAAATCCCTGGCTAGCAAGCAAGCTGACTGGCTGGGAGCCCAAACCAGCCAGTCGTCGAGGTAGGCCAACACCCGAACACCTAGGAGACGCAAACGAGCCACCACAACCCGTGTAAGGCGTGTGAACACGCGAGGTGCCAGGTTCAACCCGAACGGGAGACAACGAAAGCGGTAACTCAGACGCCCCACTACAAAACCGAGCCAGTCCCTGAACCGCGGATGAATCGGGACATGCCAATAAGCGTCCCGTAGGTCCAGGGACACCATCCAAGCTCCCGGCTCCAAGAGGAGCCGAACCTGAGACAGCGTAGTCATCCGAAAGGAGGGGCAATGAACCCAGGGGTTCAGACGGGACAAGTCCAGAATGAACCGCAGGTCCGCGCAGTCTCGTTTCGGAACCGGAAACAGACGGGAAACCCATCTGAGGGACGACGTCGTTTCGACGATGCCCAAGCGTACCCACTCCAAGACGACTCGACAGAGCGCAGGGGAAGAAGCCTGCCCTGCCAGCCCCGACCCCCCAAAGGGGGGAGGGGCCACCCAACGCCACCGCAGGCCGCGAGACACGACCCGAAAGGCCCACGAATCGTGGGACCAGGCGCGGGCGAACAGCGCAAGCCGCCCCCCCATCGCCCCGTCAAGGGGGCAAACCGCGAAAGGGCCGGCGACCCTTACGAGACCCAGAACCCCGCACAGCGCGAACACCGCGCCGACCAGACGAGGGAGGGTCCGCAGGAGGAGCCAACCCCAAACCTGACACCAGAGGCCTACCACGACGAGAGGAACCCCGAGCCCTGGCACGACCTTTCCGGGAAGACCCACCCCGGGACCCCCGGGACCCCCGGAAAACCAACAAGTCCGACATCGGACGACAAGCCGCCGACGCAGCCTGAATAAACTGCGCCACGGCCGACTCCCCAAACAGGAGAGGACAAAAAGGTGAAGAACGCCTAAGAGCCAGAGCCCAAGCAGATTCCACGGAGGAACCCAGCACCGCCTGCCGACACGCGAGACGGGAAGCATAGAACAGGGAAACCGCATCCCGCAAAATCGGCGTGAACAGCTTCAACAAGGCAGCCGACGAACGCGCAGCCGAGGACAAGGTGCCGGACCCCGGGACGGACCCAAGCGTCCCCACATCCTCCACGAGCCAATCCGAAGACAGCTCCAGGAGGGAAAAGAACTGCAAGGCCGAACACAAAAGGCCCCGAGCGCGCAAGTCCTCCGCCACGAGCGCCGCCGAAAGGGAGGGAACCTGCACATGGAGCTGAATAACGCCACATCGCGGGGAAGGGCAGGGACAAACAAGCACTCATTCAGGTACTCAAGTTCACCCCCCAGGAAAACCTGAAGCACCGTGGAAGCTTCCCGCCACTCCAGCGTGCGGGAACGACAGAAGGAATGCCAGGAATCCAGACCAAACAAGGGGCAGTCTGCTAGCCAGGACGACTCCGGAACCTCGTAACGGAGCCAGAAAGGGAACGAAGTCCCAAACCTGAACGTGGACGGATCCATTTCCGAGGCATAATCCGGGTCACGCAGGAGGTAAGCTGTAAAGGCCGCTCGCACCACACCAGGTTGGATGCGATAAGCCGAAAACCTCCGGAAGGACGGAACCGACGTACCCGGGGGAACACGGAACCGTACCCGGGGAGGGGCCGACACCAAATCCAACTCGTACGCAGAGGGGGGGAAAGAAAACCCCACTCCTTGTAACAATAAGCCCCGCTCAGTGGGAAGAAAAAACCCAGGCGGGGTCCAGCGGGGCCCAAGGCCCCCAAGTCAGCCCCTCCCCAGCCTCGAGGTCCGTCACCACAGGACCCGAGGCCGAGTCCTCTCCCCAAGCCCCGACCCCACAAGACAAGGACGGAGCAGCCGGAAAAGCTGGAGGAAGGGGGGCCCACTGGTCAGACCCTGAAGCTTCGGCCGGGAGACAAGACTCGAATGCCTCTGCCGCCCCCCCGGAAGGGGCAACCCCCGAAACTGCCCGAGTCTCGAGATCAAGTAACCCCTGCTCCGACCCCGAAACCCTCAGACGCTTCGGGGCCGGAAGCAGGGGCGGGGGACCAGAACGAACAGAAGGGGAAGGACGAGGAGGTGCGGACTGAACCAGGATCGAAGCGACCCTCACCCCCAAGTCCGGGTCTCGAAAAGCAAAGCGGGGCAGCCCCGGGGCATCCGGGGAAGCAACCAACCGAGCGCGTTGCAACAGACGAAACCTAGACTGCAACGCACGTGCCGCCTGTACCCGAATAGAATCATCAGAGGATTGGGTAAATTGAGTCACAAGCAAGCAGCAACACTCACAGGACTCAGGGTCGAAAGTATCACCGACCCAACAGGCAGCGTGGCAGAGGCAAAAACAATGAGGGTCACCCTGAGACAAGGGGACCGAGCAACCCTCAAACTCGCACACAGCGAGTGGGGACTCCGGGGTCACATACATCGGACCCACGCGCCCCCTAGGGGATTCCCAGGGTCCTGAGCGTTTACTTTAAGAAGACTCGCGCTCAGGTAGTCCCAGGCAGGGTGCTGCAAACCGGCGCCCAAAACTACCAAGCAAACTTCTAAAGCTGAACCCCAGGGACGTGTACACTCACGGGGACCTAGCAGGGGGCGCCACCGAGGAGAACAGTGGAAGGGCAAAAACAAACTGAATAAAATGACAGAACCCCCCACCAGACAAAAACAAAAAGAAAAACAAAACCCCGCAAGAGGACAGCGAACCCCAAGGAACAGAGCCGGCCGCGATGTCGGGAAATACAAGCTGAGCAGCACCCTGCGCCCCTACCAGTGCAAACTGCCTCTTACCTGCCGGTAACAAGGGAGAACAGAACACCCAAGAGCCCAACAGGCGGCCGAAAAACCGAAAGGTAAAACGGACCAGCAGAGGCAGACCCCGAGGAGCCTGTGGAAGGTGGCCCCAAGCCCCAAGGGCAGTACTTACAGGGCACCTAGGGAAGGCAGCCCTAGGCGCATGCAGCCCGAGTACTGAAGATAACTCCTGGCTCTCGCACCCACAAAACTAACACCACACGCAAAGCACAGTGCAGTAGCGACACCGGAGCCAGAGCACACGACCATCGCCTATAGCATCAGCCTCAAGAACTGAGGTGTGGGTAGCCGGCGCGGGGGGTCTGGGGCTCCCCCTTCCCCCTCCCGGGGAGGGGGGAACTGTGCAGACAGCGGCGCGGCAGTGTGTGACGTCACACTAGTTTGCTTGTTTTCGGTTGGGGAGTTCTATCCACTAGTTCGGTTTTAGGTAGCAATTTTAACCAGAATAGGGGTTTGTTTTGGGGAGCTTACCTTTCTGGGTGCCTGTTCCGGTCGATGGCAGACATAGAATGCTTCCAACTACACGGGGGCTTCTATAGGCCATTGCTCCCCTTACCTCTCTGAGGGGGCCCGGTTCTGGCCGTGGTCCCCGGTAGACCTAAGAACTCCATACACATGACTGATGCCAAAGTCTGACATTAGCATATCAGCCTGGGATAGCTCCGGGGAGCCGACGGGGCTCCCCCCAGAAAGTACCATTATCTGGAACACGTGATTATCCAGCTGGGGATCCTTCCCATATAGTCCGGATAATTGAGTGGAGACAGTACATGAATCTACTGTTAATGATACAAATTACAACAATCTGCTCATTCCCCACATAGAAGAGAGTATATCAGAATTTTTATGTCAGTAAAATACATGCAGGGTGCAAGTTTGTCCATCCTCCATAAACAAAATGTAAGTTTTTTAAATTGTTGTTAAATTAGTTAGAAACAAAAATTCAAACAAGAAGAGTGAAAAGTGAGGAGTATCACAGCAAAATGATAAAGTAAGTGTACGTGAAAAGATTAGTCCAGCAGTGTTGAATATAATGGAATGCCATTTTCTGGGTTAGCCCCGGACGCTCCTGGGAGCTATTGGCAAATGAGTGATATTTTAGACCGGGGCGTTAGTCTATAGAGTTCGACCTACTAGGGACCACGAGCCAGAACCTGGCCCCCCTCAGAGACGTTTCAGGGAGCAATGGCCCTGAACCCCCCCCCCCCCCCTCTGTGGTTGGGGGTTTTCCGTATCTGCCATCGACTTGGGTTAGGCACCCAGAAAGGTAGGCATAACAAAACAAATCCCACATGGTAAGACACTAACAACTAAAACCCGAAAAGGGAGGAAGAACGCCCTCCAATCCCAAGGTAACAAGCAAACAAGCAAAATCACACTCCACTGTCATGCTGCACATGCACGTAGCCCTCCCCTCCCCACGCCAGCTACTCAATCATCCAGTTCATCCAGCTCAATCATCCACATACCCACCACAGCCAGGCTGTGGTGGGTATGTGGCCCTGCGGGCCGCTCCAAGCAACAGCCTGGTGGACCAGACTCTCACAAGTCGAGCCTGGCCTCGGGCCGGGCTTGCGGAGTAGAAGAACTCCCAGAACCCCATCAACCAGGTATCAACCAGGAAGCTAAGTATCAAAACAAAGCAAAAAAACACCTATTGGAGGAAGGGAGGGTTGCCAGGGATCCTCCGGGACTCACTCAGAAAATAGCGTTCCATTATATTCAACGCTGGTTTTCTGTGGGGAGCCCCGACGGCTCCCTGGAGCTACATACCCAAAGCCCAAAGATAAGGAAAAAGAGGGACTTACACGGAAGGCGGCCACCACAAACTCCTCAACGCGGAGTCGAGACAACTGGCTACAACAGCAACCCAAAGCAACACAGGACAACCCAGGAGCAGGAACACTTATGAAACGGGGCAGAGGAGACATCCACCCCAAACGCAAGCTGGAGGGGCTCCGCCAGCACCACATGATAAAAATATTAGGCATCAAATGATGGTCCTGATAAAGCCAAGAGAGAAAGGACAAAACAACCCGATCCGAGATAAAAGAACCTATGTAGAGAGAAAATGGCAGAAAGAACACAAAAAAACTTCATACTGTCGCTGAGATGATGCTCTCAGGTGGGACACCATCAACAAAGCCAACTGATCGCCATTGACATCACCATTGGTTGATTGACAGTTGAGAGGCAGGTCCAAAGAGCCAGAGCTCAACCCCCGCAAGCACAACCAGGTGAGTACAACTAGGCGAGTACCATACAAATGGTGATAAACTCGCATCAAAAAGACCAGACGCGAAGAGCAGAGAAGACCGAACCAGCCGTGTACCAGACTGGTCCGACCTGCTGGAAGAGGTCGGAACTGCAGGAAACGCCACGGGTTCCGCACACCAAGCAAGCAGCGCCTAAAAACAAGGCTGGGCTGGCCACCAAGGGGCCATGAGGACTACTCTCCCTGAGAAGAGTAGTCCCTAACCAAGCCAGACCCTGAAGCAATAGCTGGACCGGGGTCAAGATGTACAGGTAACCCCACCTCGACCAGTCTCGCCAAAAGGTGTCCACAGTGACAGCCTTGCAGTCGGGGAAGGGCGCCACACAGATCGGGAGACGCTGAGACCACACCAACATGACGAGGTGCCGTCCAGGAGTTCGTACATCCGGCAGAGCCAACGGAAGGAGTCGGTGTTGACTGTCCATTCCTTGGACAGAGGAATGGACCGAGGCAGGCTGTCTGCCAGAACGTTGGACACACCCCTGGATATGAACCATACGGAGAGTCAAATCCTGAAAAGTCAGCAGACAAGCCGCTTGAAGTGACCAACCCCAAAGAGGCAAGGACCAAAGAGAACCCCCCTTGGTTCAGGCAATGAACCATCAGAAAACAGTCTGAATGGAGCCAGATAGTCGAACCCCGAGTGACCCAAACCCTCCGAAGTGAAAGCCACACCACCACAAACTCTCACACTGTGCTGTGAGCCTGACAGAGGGACGGATCCCACCATCACTGGTCGGCCTGGTGGGCACTGGTCACAAAGCCCCAGCCGAGAGATGACACATCTGTGAACACACCGAGTGAGGGTTCGGGTAGACGCCTAGGCACTGAATCCCCCCCCCCCCCCAAAAAAAAGATAGCCGGCGACACAGCAACTGATGAAAGGCCCCCGGAGGACGAACCCAGTGATCGTGAGAGAAACAGAATGGGTATCTCCGAAGGAACCAGAACAGCCACCAAACCCGATCCAGCAGGTAGACCAGCAAGGCGAAGTTCAGACGCCCACACAACTGCTCGAGCAACCACTGAGTTACCTGGGACCCCTCAGAAACAGCTGAAGGCAGGACAGCAGCCACAGTAATGCCTCCGGAGGGAGAGACGTGGAAGCAGTCCGAGAGTCCCAAACAAGACCCAGCCTGGTCTGAACCTAGGACGGAACCAGATGGGACTTCTTCCAGTTCACCAGGAACCCTAACCCAGCAAGCTGGGAAAGAACCACACCCCTGGCGAGTAGACAAGCAGACCAGCTGGGAGTCCACACCAACTAGTCATAGAGGTAGGCCAGAACTGGAACCCCTAGCAGACAAAGACGGGTCACCACAACCTGGGTAAGACGTGTGAATATGCAAAGTGCTAGATTCAAGCCAAAAGGAAGGCAACGAAAGCAGAATGTCTGATGCCCCACCATGAAATCTAACCATTCCCTGAATCCTGGGTGAACCCTGGGTGAACGTGCCAGTAAGCGTCCCTGAGGTCCAGCGAAACCATCCATGCACCCGGCTTCAAGAGAATCCGAACCCGAGACAGAGTGGTCATCTGAAAGGAGGGGCAAGGAATCTATAGGTTCAGATGGGACAAGTAAAGAATAAACAACATATCCGCACAGTCCCGTTTTGGCACTGGAAACATTTTCCAGCCTGAGGAACGGGGTCATTTCAACCACGCCCAAGCGTGGAGATGATGACCCCACTCCAAGATGACCTAACGAAGCACAGGGAAAGAAGCTTGCCCCATGAGCCCTGAACTCTCCGAAGGAGGAGGAGGAACCACCCAATGCCAACACAGGCCGGTGGATACCACCCGAAAAGCCCACAAATTATGGGACCAAGTGTGAGCAAACAGTGTGTGCCTTCCCCCATCGCCCCGTCAATGGGGGCGAACCGCAAAAAGGGTCGATACTACGAGAAGCCAGCCGACGAACAGTGTGATCACCGTACTGACCAGACGACACCGGCTTCGAAGGCAACTTCGGTTTAGAAACTGGCCCCAATGGCCCACCCAAATCTGTGGCACCCCGATCCCTGGTACGACCTTTCCGAGAAGGCCGAGAACGACCACCCCGGAGAACCAACAAGTCCTACATAGGACGAGAACTAGACAAAGCCGCCTGCAGAAACTGCGTGACTGCAGTTTCCGTAAACAGCAACTGACAAAACGGAGACAAAAACATAGGAGCCAGGGCCCAAGCAGATTCTAAAGAAAGAGCGAGCACAGCCAGTGCACCAGATGAAGGCCGGGCACTCAATGCCTCCACATCTTCCTCAAGTCAGGCTGAAGACAGCTCGAGAAGGAAAAAGAAGACTGAAACCAAGTGTCACGGGCACGCAAATCCTCGGCGACCAAAGACGCCGAAAGGGTGAGAACCTGCATGGGCAGCTGCACAAGGCCAACATCCCAAGGATGCGGGTCTAACAGAACCCATGTCATGCCGCAACGAAAAGAATGGGCAGTCTGCCAGCCCAGAAGATTCCGGAACCTCCAAACACACCCAATACGAGGAAGAAAAAGTGAACTCAAACAAGGATGGATCCATCACGAAGGCAGAATCTGGGTCTCGCAGGAAGTAAGTAGCAAGTGCCTCCCGAACCTACTTGGGTGAGATACGAGAGGCAGAAAACCTCCAGCAAGAAGGAACCGAGGAACCCAAGGGAACCCAGAAAGGAGCTGACCCCATATCATACTCATACAGGGAAGGGGATAAAAAAAAAACTCCCCCCTGCAACAACAAACCCCGCGAAGAGGGCACCAACACCCAAGCTGGGCAAAGGGGTCCCAAGCCCCCCAGGTCAACTCCTCCCCAGCCCCAGAATCCTCCAAACCAGGACCCAGGGCAGAGCAGTCCTCCATACCCTCTACCCCTGAAGAAAAGACAGAGGCCATGAGTAAGGCAGAAAAGAAGGGGGCCTGCTGGTGGGACCTGAAGCTCTGGTAGGAGGAACCGGCTTGAATGCCTGCATCCCCAACCCAAAAGGGCCTGCCCCGGAACCTGCCCGAGTCTCATTACCATCTAAGCCCTGCCCCGACACCGAAACCCTCAGATGTTTGGGAGCCAGAAGCAGGAGGGGGGGGGAATGGGGGAACAGCATGAACAACAGAGAAAGGACCAGGGAGCACAGACTGAACCAAAGTCGAAGCGACTAACGCCTCCCCAGGTCTGGGTAAATTGGAGAACAAGCAGAGAGCACGACTCACGAGACTTCGGATCAAAGGTGTTGTTGACCCAACAGGCAGCAAGAGAGGAAAAAATGGTGACTGTCACCCAGAGACAATCTTGAGGAGTATCTTGAGATGGTTTCGGGGTTTAGCGTCCCCGCGACCTGTAACTCCTTTTTTGTTACACATCCCCAGAAAGTAGTCCGTAGCAGCTGTCTAACTCCCAGGTACCTATTTACTGCTAGGTAACAGGGGCATCAGGGTGAAATAAATTCTGCCCGTTTGTTTCCGCCTCCACCGTGGATCGCACCCAGAACCTCAGGACTACAAATCCGAAGCACTGTCCACTCAGCTGTCAGGCCCCTACAAGGGCACACAGCAACCTTCAAACTCGCACAAGGTGAGGTGGAATCCAGAAGACGCACCCATAGATCTAATGAGCCCCAATGGGGATTTCCAGGACCTGCAATCTGACTGCTACAGGAAGCCCAGACAAGATACAGCAAAACCGGCTGGGTCCAAACTAACAAGGGAATCGGCTAAAGCTGAACCCTTGTGAAGTGTACAATCACAGGGGCATAAAGGAGGGTCACCCAAACAACAGACGTGGACCAATAGCCAAACCAGACAGACCCTCGCCAGGCAAGGAAAACAAAAATAAAAGAAAAACTACTACTTCCTACCCAAGGCCAAACAAAAGGCCACGAAAACCCCAGCTGCTGGCCCCAAGGACGGGGTAAGAGCCGAGCGACAAAGACCCCTAAGAAAGCAGTCCCCGAAAGTTCTATGGAAGGGCACCCTAGAACCCAAAGGTAATATTTACAGGGCGCCTAGAGAAGAAACCCTAAGCGCATGCAGCCCCAGTACTCTCAAAGCTGTCCTGGCCACTGCACCACACACACTGTAGAACACACTACTAAGGTACACAACTGCCTAAGACTCTGACGCCAGAATCAACATCCAGCCCACACCATATCAGCCTATGAAGTAAAGTTGTTGGGTAGCCGGCGCATGAAGTTCGGGGCATCCCCCCTTCCTCTCCTGTGGATGAGGGAGGGACCTGCATGGACAAGCGGCGTGGCAGTGGAGTGTGATGTTTGCTTGTTCCTTTAAGTGGGGGAGGTACTGCCTCTCTGGTTCGGTCTTCGGTTGCAATTTTTTCTTACCTTGTGGGGTCTGTTTTGTTATGCCTACCTTTCTGGGTGCTAACCCCGGTTGATGGTGGACATGTAATGCTCCCAAACACATGGGGGTACCATAGGCCATTGCTCCCTGTGCCTCTCTGAGGGGGGCCAGGATCTGGCTTGTGGTCCCCGGTAGGCTGAATGCCAATTGACTGATGCCCCAGACTAATATAACACATATCAGTCTGATAGCTGCAGGAAGCCAAAGGGGCTCCCCTCAGAAAAGCTGTAAGAATTATATAGATAAGCCTAAATGATCAACCTGTAGTAGGCAAAATGAATGGCAGATAAAGTACAGGAAATTACTAAGACATTGGTCACTGATAAACAAGACTTGTGGAAGAGGGTGAAGCTCATGTTTGTTTTGTGGCAGCTTGCACCCTAGCATATGAGAATAACTGAGTGTAACCCTAAGTTTGTATTAATGCTACTTGCAAATAAAGTACCCACAGTATGAACAGCATTTTTCCTCTATTTTATCAGAGTTTGCAAAGCATCAATTAATAAACATGTCTTATGATAACTACTCTATAGAAGCAATTTAACGAAACCAGTAAACGTTTTAATTAAACTGCTACCCACTGACATCTCTATAACCAAGTTCAACAGGTTTTCATAATGATCAAATAATATTAAAGACAATACCACTAAACTTACTTAAGGCTTCTTATAGTGCCAAGCTCTGTGTGTAGAAGATCCTGCGTAGTGGAAATGAGGTCAAGTGCAGCAGTGAACTCCTGTCTTGCCAGCATCACCTGGATTGTTGACTGAACTTCCCGGACAGCACTCATCACTTCAAGCTAAGACGACCCCCCACAAAAAAGTATATGAAGGAACCATAACACAAAAAAAACAGCGTTGAATGTAATAAAACGCCATTTTCTGGGTGAGTCCCGGAGGCTTTCCAGAGCTATCCAGGCTGATAGGGATGGTCCTAACTTTGGCATCAGTCAGTGTGTATGGAGTTCTAGGTCTACCGGGGCCAGAACCTGGCCCCCTCAGAGAGACACAAGGAACAATGGCCTATTGAAATGCACATGGGATTTTGAGCATTCTATATTGCCATTTACCAGGACAGGCACCCAGAAGTTAAGCACCCCAAAACCAACCCGCTATTCTAGTGAAAACTACTAAAATAGACAAACTAGTGGACAGAACTCCCCAAATGAAAACGAGCTAACGAGCATGACGCCTAACAGCTGGGTGGACAGTACTTCAGATTCGTAGCCTTGAGGGTCCAGGTTCGTTCCCCGGAAGAGGCGGAGACAAATGGGCAAAATGTTTCTTTCACCCTGATGCCCCCGTTACCTAGCAGAAAATAGGTACCTAGGAGTTAGACAGCTCCTACGGGCTGCTTCCTGGAGGGTGTGTAACAAAAAGAAGGCCTGGTCGAGGACCGGGCCACAGGGACGCTAAGCCACGAAATCACCTCAAGATAACCTCAAGAAGATGACGTCACATGAGCCACACTGCATGTCCGTGCAGCTCCCCCCTCCAGAGAAGGGGGAGCCCCTGACCCCAGTGCTGGTGACCCACACCCAGTTCTGAGGCTGGATGTCCAATACGCAAAAACCGCCGACTGGAGGGAGGGAGGATTGCCAGGAAGCCTCTGCGACTCCCCCAGAAAATGGCGTTTCATTACATTCAACGCTGGTTTTCTGGGGGAAGCCCCTACAGCTCCTCAGAGCTACTTACCCAAAGACGAAAAACGAGAGGAGCTTAACCGGGAGGTGGTCGGTGCTAACACCTCAACTCAAAGTCGAGGCAACAGGCTGCAACCGCCGACCTAAAGCGACACAGGCCCAACTAGGCCCAGGAACATTCCCAAGGTAGCGTGTAACCAGGACCCTGTTCGACCTCCAAAAACCCCGTGCCTGAATGTCAGCCGAGGACATATTACCAAAGACAGCAGCAAGCACAACAAACTTGCGAACGTCATGGGCACAAAGATAGACTGCAGGCTGGCTAGAATTAATAATCCTGCGGACAACCTGAGAGACCCGAACCCGAGAATAGGGAAGAGGGGAAATCGGATCAACCCAAAGCGTGTCCCTGGCCACAGAGGTCGCGGCGCGCAAGTAATGGTGGCGAGCTGCAACAGAACACAACACATGATGCACCCCCAGCCTGACCAACCAAGCATCAACCACCCAAGAACCGTTCAGAAAGCAGCAGTCTCATTCTTTGCCATCAAAGAAGGAGACAGCTGCAAATGAACAAACGTATCACCATGACCAAAAGAGCAGAAATCCCTGCGCCGGAGGAGAGCACGAAGTTCTCCAACCCGACCACCAGAGGCCAATGCCAACAAGAAAAAACAAGAAAAAGAGCCTTAGAAAAACAATCCTGAACCAAAGGGGCCACACCGAACCAGGAAACTTCAAACTGCCGCCGAGACGAAGCCCTCAGGTGGGACACCACCAGAGAAGCCACCTGATCGCCATATAGATGGTGATAGACCCAAGTCAAAAAAGACCAAACGCAAAGACCCGAGGAGAAGATCGAATCAGTCTTGTAACAGACCGGACCGATCTGCTGAAAGAAGAGGAGCCGGGGGAACCTCCGAGTTAGAGCAAGCAGCGCCTGAAACCAAGGGTGGGCTGGCCAGCGTTGGTAGTGTGTTGTGTTATTTATTCATGTGCTCAGCTCTCTGTGTTACATAGTGTTATCCACATTTACTTTTGTCCACCTCTTTGTGTATTGTGGTCAGGACAGTGTATTGATAAAACTCATACCCTTGTAGTTACCTAAGAGGAGTGGAGTATAGTGATGACCTGAGTCCCAGTTTGTATAGTCCCAGTTTGTAGAGACCTAACCTGTTGTGTGTGGAGCCTTTTGCCAGTTGACTCCTAAGGTGTGTGTTGGTTGAAAGGAACCATCCCCCTCCCCCCCACCTTTGTCTGTAACAATCCTGTGGTAGGTCTAAGTACACCCCTTCCCCCTGTTCTAATCAGTGTTAGATAATCTAGTATTGTTAAATAAAAACCCTTTGTAAAATTGTACCCCAAGATGTATGTCTTGTCCCATATAGATAGAACTCTTTATTACTGCTACATAGACACCTGCACCCTCCCATTAATTCTAAGAAAGTAAGAGCGGGTGTTGTTAGCGATACTCTTGGGTACGGCTTTCAATCCCGTACCTTACAGCGCTCCAAGCATCCAACGACAACAACGGGCAGTCTGCTAGCCAGGACGACTCCGGAACCTCATAACGAACCTAGTATGGAGACGAAGACCCAACCCTGAAGGAAGACGGATCCATTATAGAGGCATACTCCGGGTCACGCAGGCCTGCACCTCAGTAGGCGCCCGCGCTCAGTATTTCGCCTACTGAGGTGCTGCCCGCACCTCAGTAGGTGAAATGAAGGAAGCCGAAACCTCCAGAAAGACGGAACCGAAGGACTCGCAGGGAAACAACCGAACCCGAAGGTTGAACCCGAACAACCGAAGGGGGGGGGAGGGGGGGAGGGGGGGGGAGGGGGGAGGGGGGGGGGAGGGGGGGAGGGGAAGGAAAGGGAAGGACACTCCTTGTAGCAGTAAGCCTGCTCGGAGGGTCAGAAAACCGAGGCGGGGTCCAATGGGGCCCAAGGGCCCCCAAGTCAACTCTTTCCCAACCCCGGGAATCTCCATATCAGGCCCTCGAGTCATCCTCCAAAGCCCCGGCCTCAGAAGAAAAAGCCTGAGCGGCCGAAAAAAGCAGGAAGAGAGGGAGGCCCACTGGTCAGACCCCAGTGTCACGGCTGGAAGAACCGACTCGAATGCCTCCATCACCGTCCAGGAAGGGGCAGCCCCCGAAACTGCCCAAGTCTCGGCAACCTCTAACCCCTGCCCCGACCCCGAAGCCCTCAGGCGCCTAGGAGCCAGAAGCAGGGGGTGGGGGGAAGGGGGGGGTACAGAATGAACTACAACGGGGGAAGAACGAGGGGGTGTGGACTGAACCAAGGCAGAAGCGATCAACCACCCCAAAGTTCGGGTGGTTGATCGCTTATAAGCAAAGCGGGGCAGCCTCGGGCATTCGGGGAAGCAACCAACCTAGCACGTTGCAGCAACTTAAACCTAGTCTGCAGCATCTGTGCTGCCTATACCCAAATAATGTCATCAGTAGATTGGGTGAATTGAGTCACAAACAAGCAACAATGCTCACAGGACTCCGGGTCAAAGGTGTCACCGACCCAACAAGCAGCATGACAGAGGTAAAAACAATGAACGTTGCCCTGAGGCAAGGGGACAGAGCAACCCTCAAACTCGCACAAGGCGAGAGGGGACCCCAGGGAGTTGCATCCATCAGACCCTGTGTGCCCCTGCAGGGTTTCCCAGGCCCTAGACTGGTATCGCTAAGGGTAAGCCCAGACAAGGAACTGCTAACCGGCGCCCAAGATTACCAAACAAACTGCTAAACCTGAGCCCCCGGGACGTGTCCACTCATGGGGGCTAAGCACGGGGTACTACCGAACAACAGAGGTCAAGACCCTAATATAACAGGGGGTAATGGAACACCAAAGCAGACCCCTCCTCCCCACCAGGCAAAAACAAAAATAAAAGAAAAAGCCTACAAGAGGACAACGTACATAGGAGGAACAGAGCCGACCCCTGTTATAGGTGAAAACTAGCTGTGCAGTACCCTGTGCCGCTACCAGTGCAAAAACTACCTCTTACCCCGAGGTAACAAGAAAGGAAAACCCTCAACACACTCGGGGTGGCCAATCACCAAGAAGCAAAGGACCAACAAAGGTAGACCCGAGGTGACCTGTGGAAGAGAACCCCAAGCCCCAAGGGCAGTACTTACAGGGCACTCAGGGAAGGTGACCCTAAACACATGCAACCCAAGTACCTGAGAATAATACTCCCAACTCGCACACCACCGTAAGAGCAGTATTGGACCCAAGGCACAGCACAACAGAGAGAAACTGGAGCTGGAGCCACACGACCATGCCACAATCATATCGGCCTCAAAACTGGGAGCGCCAGCACGGAGGTCTGGGGCTCCCCCATCCCCCTCCCGGGTAGGGGGGGGAGCTGTGCAGACATGCAGCGCGGCTCGTGTGACGTCATGCTCGTTTGCTCGTTTTTATTTGGGGAGTTCTGTCCACTAGTTTGTCTATTTTAGTAGTTTTCACCAGAATAGGGGGTTTGTTTTGAGGTGCTTACCTTTCTAGGTGCCTGTCCTAGTCGATGACAGATATAGAATGCTCCAAATCACATGTGCATTTCTATAGGCCATTGCCCCTCGTGCCTCTCTGAGGGGGGCCCAGGTTCTGGCCGTGGTCCCCGGTAGGCCTAGAACTCCATACACACTGACTGATGCCAAAGTTAGGGAGATCCATATCAGCCTGGATAGCTCCGAGGAGCTGTAGGGGCTCCCCCCAGAAATCAGCATTGAATGTAATGAAATACCTCTTTCTGCTTGAGCCCCGGTAGCTCCCCAAAGACATCCCGTTGACGCAACTTCCAACTCCCTATTACTCTATTACATTAGGCAGGACTCCCCATTAGATGGGGAGCCCTGCCTGGCATACCAAGGACCAGAGCCAGAGCCTAGTCCCTCACAGCAACCTGTCCTCTTAAAAAGAACGTCGCTTTTGGCCGTTTGCCCGTATGGCCGAATATGTTCGTAATTTGAAAATGAAAAAAAAAAAAATTAATATAAATTTGAGAATTTTTTTTCAACAACAGTAAGTAAAGGGTCTTCTGATAGGTTAGGTGGGCAGGAAATTCTCATAATGTTTCAAAACGGTATGAAAGACGTTAATGGAAAGAATACTTTTCTAAGCTGGCCGAGTAAGCCAGACGACTCAAATAGAAAACGGAACAGTACGTCACTTTTGTGAGTCGATTTCATTTCAAATTACGTCCAAATTTGGCCATAGCGCGCATACCAGCCAAAAGTGACGTTATTTTTAAGAGGACGGGTTGCTCACAGAGCCAGAGCCAGTGGCACAGACAGTGCCTCTGGTTCTGGTGGTGAAGACACTCCACCACCCCACCAGGAAAGCATCCAGAAAGTTAATGAACCAACAGAGACCACTGGTGGGTTCAAAGCAACCAGAGCCTCAAAACTGCCAAACGATCTCCCAAAATAATGTAAAATGATTGAATCTCTCCAAACTAGCACAAGCTCATTAGCATTAACCACTTTGCCAGTAAGAAGGGGCCAGATTCACTAAACAGTTACACAAGTACTTACAAACGTGTACACCTTTCCTCAATCTTTGATGGGTTTGGTTATATTTATTAAACAGTTTACAAGCATGAAAACTTCCCAACCAACTGTTGCTATTGTTATAAACAGCCTTCTGGTCTTCAGAGCTCATTAACTGTTTAATAAATGCAAACAAAGCTGCCAAAGATTGAAAAAAGATGCACAAGTTCATTAGTGCTTGTGTAACTGCTTCGTGAATCTGGCCCCTGGTCTTTCCCCAGCCTTCCAAAGCCAGTTCTGGAGCAGATGTGAAGAATATACACACACCAACTGGTGAACCTGGAAGTGACGGAGGAAATCAGGGAACCACTCGGCCTCAAACAGAATGAAGCATTTCATTACATCCAATGCTGGATTTTTAGAGAAGCCCTTGTAGCTCCCTAAAGCTACCTACCTATGGAGAAGAACCACAGGGGACTTACTAGAGGAGGAGAGATGGCAAGTAATCAAGATGATGAAGACACAGCCGGTTAAGTGAGATAACCCAAGGCAACATAAGCATGACGAGGCCCGGGGATATTAACTAAATACCACTGCCAAGACCATTTAGACTGTGAAAGCCCCCATGCCCTAATATCAGCCAGAACATGACAGCAAAGACTGCTGTGAGAGCAGCATAATTATGGACATCATGGGGTACAAGAGTAAACTGCAGGCTTCTTGGACTTAACCCTCAAATTGCGCATCGCATCATATGATGCTTTGACCAACTTGCAGTAAATTGCGCATCGCATCATATGATGCTTTGGAGTACTACACAAGATTTAAACGGCCCGCGGATACACGGGGTTCACCACACCTTCATCAGGGCTCTTGTAAACAGACGCCATTTTTTTTTTTAAATCGTGGGCCAAATTCCCGGGTGTTAGGGGCCTCAATATTGAGTGAGCTACCAAGCCTGACGCACGCAGCATGAGCTCACAGCCCTGCTGTTCAGCTTGAGACCACAGCATCGCCTAAAAATGCCATAATATACTTGTTCATGCTATTATGTAGCGATGATATTATTACAGAAGACCCCTGACAGTGATAAAACTGACCAGGGTTCTAATAATAGCAGGATTGTGGTGATATTTAGCGCTGTGCTCCATGGAGGGAGGAGTAATGCTGTGGGAGGGAGGGTGGTGGCGTTGTCTTCTGTCTGTGTGTGGCCACCTTTTATTGACTGCACTCACCATACCAGCTTAGTGGTTCGCTATGGTGAACACAAATGTAGATACTTATATATAACGTGTGTACAGAGGGTATAAACAGCAAGAGTAGTAGGTTGGGAGCTGCCATTTTCGTGAGGGCGGTGGCGTCATCTGTACGATTTATCATGTTGTTTACTGGTGACCAGGATGGTCTTTGGGCACCATACCAGTTTACTTGTACAAGTATGGTGAATAAAAAAGGTAGATATTTATACATAATGTGTGTATATAGCATAATAACACCACAAACAGTATTGTTGGAGGAGAAATATTAGTGCGTCTGGCCTTGAGGGCGGCTGTCAGCCGACTGTGTGAGGTCCTACGTCTTTGTGCCTTTACTCACCATACAAGCTTAGATGTACATTTATGGTGAACAAAACATGTAAATACTTATATATAACGTCTGTATATAAAAGCAAAAACAGTATGGTGGGTGGAGAATGGTGGCAAGTCAGGTGAGGTGAGGGAGGGAGTTGCAGCCAGTGGCGGGCTGCCACTGGCTGCCACTGGCACTGCCACTCAGCATACCAACTTAGCATTTCGTTATGGTGAACACGAATGTGATATATATAGCTTATATATCACATATATATAGCATCTGTATATAGTGAATAAAAGCAAAAACAGTATGGTGGGAGGAGAATGTGGGCGAGTGAGGTGTTCAGGGAGCGAGTGAGTGGCTGGCTGGTACACGGCGGTCACTCCTCGTTACTTTTTGACTCATAATAGCAACTTAGTGGTTCGTTATGGTGAACAAAACGTGCAGATACTTATATATAACCTTTGTATATAGTGTAATAACCGACAAAGTATTTGTTCACTGTTTGATGAACATAATTGAATCAACAATACGCACACCATATTTTTGAGTACAGCGATGATTCACTCATTTTATTATATAAATATATCACACTACACACTACTGAGTAATATTACAGCAATAAAAACTATGAAAATTTTTATCAGAGACATTGAAATAATTAGGTAATTATCTCTTTGTGGCAACTCCGGCCTGACAGCTGGCGAGCAACAGACCGCCTAGGACGCACGCTGAGTCAGCGCCTGTTTTTTGCCAGACTTCCCCGCCCTATAGCGGGCAATATATGCCACTTACGATTTTTTTATTATTTTTCCCACAATCAGTGAACACAAATTAACAGGTTAGGAAGAAAAAAAGATTTTTTTTGTATGCGCCTGTGGGTGTCAAATGGTATATAGCCATGCGCCATTTAAGGGTTAATGACACTGGGTGTGACCTGAAAAACATGAGCCTTGCATCAAGGAACAAAGGAAGAAGGATCAATCCACAAAGCATCCACCAAGGAAGAATCGGTGGCTGGAAGGTAATGGTTCAGAGCCCCTAGTAGGCACAGCACAAGATGCACCCCCGGCTAAACCGACCATCCATCAATAACCCAAAGACTCCTCCAGAAGGCTGCCAACTCATTCTTCTCCAGAAAAGAAGGAGGTGGCTGCAAATAAACATAATGCTCACCTCAAAAGATGAGCATGACGCTCGCTGACCCTACAACAAGAGGTGAGAGCTAATAGGAAAACTTCCTTAGAAAAAAAGAATGCTGGATCAGAGTGGGAACCGTAAGCCAAACATAAGAAAGAAATGAGAGAATACAGTCAAGAAACCAGGAGGGCTCAGTCAGTGCATGAGCAGGTCACAGGTGAAACAATGCAGGTGCAGGTCAGCAGGTCACAGGTGACGCCATTGGACAGCATCCAATGGCGATAAGGTAGTATTGACACAATGCAAGTTTTGCCAGTGCAAAATTATTTATTTATTTATTTATTTATTTATTTATTTATTTATTTATTTATATACAAGAAGGTACATTGGGTTTATAAGAGTACATAGCATTGATGTTTTCACACTATTGTAAAGCTACTAAAATGCATAGCCTTGTGGGCAGGTTCTCAATCTAACAGATAATTTTAAGTAGGTAATTTGTAGCAAAATTTAAAATGTTAACAGGTACAGAAAATTTAAAGAAAATTAGTATGTACATTATAGTAAAATTTGAGGAGTTACAGTGATAAGAGGCAATAGTATTAGGCATAAGACGCCAGTCAAGAAATAACTAAGATAAAAATGAGAGCACAATACAATGACAGACGAATGACGAAGAAGGGGACAAAGTAGAGAAAAAGAGTGCCAAGCTACTTCAGAGTGTCACAAGAAAGATAAATACAAATAAAACACTATCAATTCAGCCACCTGCTCAATACAGATATGGTGATAAAGATGTATCACAAAGGCCAGACACAAAAATCCAAGATGAACTTCGGAAAGAGGCATAGCCATGGAAAAATCTTCAACTTCAGACACCCTGTAAGCAATACCAAGACCCATTATTGTCTTAACAAGACCATAAGAGCCAGGAGGAGCCAGGAGAACCAATGAGAGCAGGAACGAAGAAAAAACAATTCTTTTTTTCTACAAGGTGATTGGGATAGGCAAGCCAGTGAAATGGTACAAAAAGGCAAACCAACAAAATCACTAGAGAAAGAGAAAGTGAAGAACAAAGAGAGAGGGGGAACATGTTCCTAAAAAATTTATACACCAACATGGAGTGAGATCAAAGATACTGGAGTTAAGTGATGTAATACAGCTGCAGACACCAGACATTGTTGCACTCACAGAGACAAAACTTGAAGATGATTTTTTTATTGAGGTCATGGGGCTACTCAGTTTGGAGATGACAGAAAAATTAGGAAAGGCAGTGTCATTGCTGTGCTAGTCTCAAGATATTTGATGATCTATTTACATTGTTTGGGGAATCCATTCAGTAGTTTTAAAGCTTCAGTCTCTTTGAACACGGTAGTGGTCTGTGATAATTTCCTGGCTCTCTGGATACTTTCCCAGTAGTGTGGCAGAGGGATGCTCTCACCTGCTCTCTGCTCTTTTGTGAGAGGGATGGGAGCCAGGTTCTGTCTCTGGTCTTTTTGTTGATCAAACAAAACTCTACGGTTGATGCGATCTAGTAGTTGAGAGCCATCTCAATGGCTTCAGGGAGCAACAAGGGGCTCCACCCCCCAGAAAAAATTGCAAATACAGTAGCACCTCGACTTACGATTGCCCCGACTTATGATAATTTCGAGTTACGATGTAAATTTCATCGAAAAATGCGACTCGACATATGATGGTGTCGTCGACTAACGATATTTGTTGGTACACGTTCGGGTCGACTGAGCGCATGGTTTCCTGTCACTCGGCTGACCAGCCTCAGTTTATTACAGCTGCCCGCTTAGTGACGATCATGCCTATAAGAAATTCCGTTTTTTAGTGATTTTTTGTTTTTTGAACATAAAAGTAATTATTATATATCACGCCATGGGTCCCAAGAAAGTCAGTGGTAAGGTTCAACATATGAAAACCCATGTAAGGATGACCATAGAGCAAAAACAAGAGATCATTCATATATATGAAGATGGTGTGCGGGTTGATGAAATAGCTAGGCAGTACAACAAATCTCAGTCAACGATATCCACCATACTGGCTAAGAAAAAGGACATTGTGAGTGCTAAAGTGGCAAAAGGCATATCAATAATCACGAAACATAGAGCACAAACACTTGAGGATGTTGAACAGTTATTATTAATTTGGATACACAGCAAAGAGTTAGCGGGTGATAGAGTTTCAGATGCCATCATTTGTGAAAAAGCAAGAAAATTGCATGAAGACCTTTTAAAGAATACCCCTGGAACGAGTGATGCAAATGCGAAAGAGTTTAAGGCAAGCAGGGGGATGGTTTGAGAAATTTAGAAAAAGAAGTGGCATTCATAGTGTTGTGAGTGTTGTGTGTTGCGAGCTGGTGGAGAAACACAGTGAAGAACTGACCACTGAAGAACTTCACAAGGAGCAGCAACAAGAGACAGCTGAGGAAATTTCTTCAGGGGAGGAAGAGACAGTACAGAATGTCCCTTCCTCATTAATTAAGAAAATGTGTGCAGCATGGGAAGAATTGCAAACTTTTGCTGAAACGACTCACTAAAATCACGGTGCAGTAGACCATTGCCTTAACCTTTTTAATGATCCTGATGCCTCACTACAGACAAAAATTAAAACATGGAAAAACAAAAATCTCTAGAAAGGTTTTTATTGAGACAAACAAGCAGTGAACCACAACCAGGTCCTAGTGGTATGCAGGCAAAACATAAGAGAGAGTGTACCCCAGAGAAGTCATCACTGCCTGATGTTATAATGGAAGGGGACTCCCTTCCAAACAGTAACACCCCTCCTCCTCCCCCCTCATCACCATCTTCCATACGCCATCAAGAGCCCTCCATAAAGGTAAGATAAACTTATGTCCTGTATTGTAGTTAGAGAACAAAATTGTATTCAGTATAAAATGTATTTGTAAGTTAATATTTTGGAGGGTGGGGAACGGATTACCATCGTAAGTCGAGGCCCCACTGTATCAATGTATTGACAACAAAAATTACGACGAAGAAAATAGAGCACTTCTGGGGTAGAAGGAGAAGAGAACAATGTTCTAGCCTACTCAGACACTCATCAGTGCATGTTACTGGTGATTCCACAAGCAACCAAAGAAAACTGGCATGCAACCTACACACCATCTGCCTAATATCTCTATTCTCTCTCTAATACACTATCTCCAACAAAATGTATTTGTACTAAGCAAGTCCAGTGTCTCCATGACCATGAAAAACCAAACAGTATAGAAAATTTTGCACACAAAAGTATGTTAGATTTAAAATCAAGTCTTTTGCCACTTTACCAAACTACAACTTGATCCATTTGCTGCCGGTCTTAATTTTGTATAAGTATTTTTTAGGATTTTTTTCTTATAAATATACTTAATACAGTACCTTTTTACATGTTGCAGTAATATTATCTCTTCTTCTTGGCAGAGCTAAAATTTTGAGTGGTTCTACAACAGCCTCTTGACGTAAAGTTGATATACCTCTTCTGCAAATATACGTAATACTATCTAAGTTCCTTCAAATATAAATATTCAACTCTATAGCATTATCATGTTAATATTCAATAGTAATAATAATAATAATAATTAAACAGGAACCAATGGAAAAGGTAAAGAAGAATTTAGAAATTAAACTACTAGGAACTAGACTCTAAGTTAATATAGAACAAGGAAAAGAAGAAAATAGCATTAAATAGATAAACACAGATCTGACTGCAATTAGTATAGCATAAAGACATAACAATGACCAAAAGGAATGAGGCCAGGACAGAACTCTAAATGAGACCATGACTCTCATTAACTCCCAGTGCCTTTAACTAGTATGAGCAGAATGTGGAAAGAGGCCTTACCAAGTTTCAAGCACCAGATATAGAGGCCGTAGCCGAGGTGAAGAGGCTCCACCAGAGCAGTACAGTGGGAAGTAATAGTGACAAGTTCAAATAGTTCAAAAGTCAAGAGGGAAAGGAGCGCAATATACCAACCATTTGAATCCTTATTTCGCCGCTTCATGTGTTTGCTCGGGTGTTTCAAACGATATTTTAAATGTAGGTAGTCGACTGTCGGTGTTTCAATCAAGTGTGCCGATGTGGCATTCAGAGAGGGGGTTTTCCACAGTTATCTGGCAAACAATAACGTCTTCAGCACTTTCTGCTATCTAGTGGTTCAGCCTACTAACAAAAATCCTTCTGTTGGCTGTGTATTGTCTCAGTGTGATAGAGGTCACAAGTTCACCTCTTGAAGTGTGACCTGGTATGTTGGGTCCAAGATTTTGTGTAAATCTTCTTTGTTTGCAACTTTCACTGTCACCACATTTTTGTTAATGAAGACATCGACAGGTCCTACTGTTGTCGCTCTGTTTATGGCAGCAGCTATTTCCTGCTTTGTGCATTTCTGGACTCGAAAGAGTGACTTTTATTTTTATCTTAAAAGTCATGATAGTGCCGATTCCAGCCTTAGCCTCACTGCCCATACAGTACTGTTCTGGTAACGCCTCAATGGCTCAGACTGTCAAGTGGGAGCACTGTGCGTACAGTGTACTTACCTAGTTGTGCTTGCGGAGGTTGAGCTCTGGCTCTTTGTTCCCGCCTCTCAACGGTCAATCAACTAATGTACAGGATCCTGAGCCTACTGGGCTCTACCATATCTACACTTGAAGGTGTGTATGGAGTCAGCCTCCACCACATCACTTCCTAATGCATTCCATTTGTCTACTACTCTGACACTGAAAAAATTCTTTCTAACATCTCTATGGCTCATTTGGGTACTCAGTTTTCACCTGTGTCCCCCTAGTGCGTGTGCCCCTTGTGTTAAAAGTCTGTCCTTATCTACCCTATCAATTCCTCTGAGAATCTTGTATGTGGTGATCATGTCCCCTCTAACTCTTCTGTCTCCCAATGACGTGAGGTTTAATTCCGTAGTCTCTCCTCGTAGCTCATACCCCTCAGTTCGGGTACTAGTTTGGTGGCAAACCTTTGAACCTTTTCCAGTTTAGTCTTATGCTTGACTAGATATGGACTCCATACTGGAGCCGCATACTCCAGGATTGGAATGACATATGTGGTATATAATGTTCTGAAAGATTCCTTGCACAGTTTCTAAAGGCCGTTCTTATGTTAGCCAACCTGGCATATGCCGCTGATGTTAACCTCTTGATATGAGCTTCAGGGGACAGGTCTGGCAAGATATCGACCCCCAGGTCTTTCTCTCTCTCTGACTCTTGAAGTATTTCATTTCCCAAATGATACCTTGTATCTGGTCCTGTGTGTGTAGTGTGTGTGATCCTGCTGGAGTCAGGGCAATTGTGCCGAGAGGGAGAAATGAAGAGGGTCACAGACCACATGCAAGAGAGTGAAATATACAATGGTGAAACTGACTCGACTCCTAACAGTGTGCCAGAGGAAGAATGGCTTGCCAACAGGATCATTAAAAATAAGAAGCATAAAATATTTATAAATGATGATTTGCTAACCTATAACCATTAAAAAGTACACTAGAATAGTAGTTGTAATGCTGTTGAGAGGTTGTGCAAGGGAATTAATATATAGGACAAAATTGCATAAGACAAGATAACTAGATGAAAGGAATGGAGAGGATCATGAACATATTGATATTGATTAAGAGTAATTACATAAAAAACCAGCGTTGAATGTAATGAAACGCCATTTTCTGGGCGAGTCCCGGAGGCTCCCCGGAGCTGATATGGATACCCTAACTATTTTGCTTCAGTCGATGTGGGTGGAGTTCTAGGCCTACCGGGGACCACGAGCCAGAACCTGGCCCCCTCAGAGAGGCACGGGGAGCAATGGCCCATAGAAACGCACATGTGATTTGGAGCATTCTATATCTGCCATCGACCGGGACAGGCACCCAGAAAGGTAAGCGCCACAAAACAAACCCCTATTCTGGTTAACAACAAAAATCGACAAACAAGTGGACAGAACTCCCCCAGGAAAACGAACTAACAAGCGTGACGTCACACGAGCCGCGCTGCATGTCTGCGCAGCTCCCCCCTCCTCGGGAGGGGGAAGGGGAAACCCCAGATCCCCGCGCCAGCGATCCCCGCCCCACTTCTGAGGCTGGATATCAAAACCACGAAAAAAACGCCGACCGGAGGGCGGGAGGGTGCTGGGGAGCCTCCGGGACTCAGCCAGAAAATGGCGTTTCTTTACATTCAAAGCTGGTTTCTGGGGGAAGCCCCTACGGCTCCCCGGAGCTACTTCACCAAAGACTACCTAAGAAAACAAGGGGACATACCCGGGAGGCGGTCAGTGAACCACTCCTCAACACGAAGTTGAGACAACAACCCAAGGACCCCTCCGGAAAGCAGCAGGCACATCATTCGCCAGAAAAAGGGAGAACGGCCACAGACGAAGAAACCTATGACCACGACCATAGGAGCCAAAAACCACTGCACCTGAGAAGAGCATGAAGCTCTGCCACACAACCCCCAGAGGCCAATGCCAACATAAAAAGAGCCGAGGCAAAGCAACCCTGACCCCAAGGAGCCACAACCACCAAGGAGAAGAAAAACAGGAGAGCACCCTGTCCAAAGACCAGGACGGCAGAGGCAGTGCATAAGCAGGCCGGAGGTGAAACAACGCACGAGACAGCCTGCGAAACGGCGCAGAAAGAACATCGATACCGAAAGCTAGCAGCAGAAACCAAGGTGCCAGACCCAGGAACGGCCTCAAGCGCCTCTACATCCTCCACAAGCCAATCCTATGACAGCCCCAGGAGGGAAAAGAAAACGCAGGACCAAAACCAAAATGCCACAAGCGCGCAAGTCCACCGCCACAAGTGCAGTCGACAGGGAAGGAACCCGCATAAGGAGCCGCCCTGCACCAACATCCCGCAGAAGGGCAGGAGCGAAAAGACTCATTAAGAGGAGCAAAATCGCCCCCAGGAAAACGAATAGTGCTGAGACAGCGCGAAGAGAAGAGATATGCACAAAAGAACAAGAAGGCCAAACACCCGGAAGCTGCCGGGAATAGGACCCATAAGCTCTAGAAAGGACCGGAGGGAAGCTCAACCGAATGACGACAGACGTACCAGAAAACGGGAAGGAACAAAACCGTCCCGAACCTTCGAGAACAAAAAGAAGCAAACACAAAGGACGAAGGCACAAAAACCCCCATCGCACCCGAGACCAAAAGTCATGCAGACACCCCAAGAAGAGGGGGACATGACGGAGAATGCCCGTCCTGGAAAAAAGGGGCGAAGACCGTAGAAAAGCACCCACCGACAGGACGGAAACAACGGGCACAATGGACAAGGAAACCGAGCCCAGGGAGGGGCCGACGCCCACAAAGCACGTGCGGAGAGGGGGAACGGAAAAACCCCACACCACAAAACCGTAAGCACCGCCCAGAGGGGTAGAAATACCCCTCAAGCCAGCGAAGGTTTGATCTACTCTTCCGCTCTTTGTGTCTGGTATTTCTGACGCACATGTGTGTATCACCACTTGAATGGTGATCAGGTCGCAACTCTCATGGCCATCTGATGGACAGCTGCAAACGAACAAAACGTCCACCAGGACCGAAAGAGCAGAAACCCCTGTGCCGGAGGCGAGCATGAAACTCACCGACCTGACCCCCAGAGGTCAAAGCCAACACATACAAAGCCTTTTGTAAACAATCTTGGATTGAAGGGGCCACAACAAACCGAGGAAGAGAGACAAAAGAGAGCACCTGATCCAAATACCAGAATGCCTCAGGCAGCCAATGAGCAGGCCGAAAGTGGAAAAATTCATGAGAAAGTTTACAGAATGGAGCCGAAGTGACAACCACCCTCGAACACAAGATGGAGAACCACATGATAAGAGGCAACAGTATTCAGCATAAGATGTTGGTCCTGAAAGAGCCAAGACAGGAAAGAAAAACAACACGCTCAGAAACAGAAGTCAGCCTACAAAGAGAAAGGAAGTGGTGAAAAGAACATCAACTGTCGCCGAGAAGATGACCGCAGGTGGGACACCATAAGAGAAGCCACCTGATCACCATTCAAGTGGTGATAACCCACAGCAGAAATACCAGATACAAAGAGCGGAAGAGTACATCAAACCAACAAGGTACCTCACCAGCTCGATCTGCTGAAAGAGGCAGAGCCACAGAAAACGCCCCAGGTTTGGACACCGAGCAAACAGCAACTGAAACCAAAGCTGGGCAGCCCACCATGGGGCCAGAAGGAGAACCCTCCCCCAATAGGACTCCAGACAAGCCAGAACCCAAAGAAATAGCTAGACTGCGGGGAAAAGGTAAAGGTACAGGTAACCTCACCTCGACCAGTCCTGCCAAAAAACATCTACTGCGATAGCTTCGCACTCAGGGGAAGGGCCCCACATATATTGGGAGATGCCTCAACTATGCTGAAGCGAAGAAGTCTACCTCTGAGGGCCTGAACGTTTGGCAAAACCAATTGATGGAGTCAGCGTCAACTGTCCATTCCGTGGATAGGGGAATGAACCAAGACAGCCCGTACACCAGGATGTTAGAAACACCCCTGTTGTGAACTGCACAGAGAGGTAAACCCCAAAAACCCAGCAGAAGAGTCACTCGAAGTAACCAGCCCCAAAGAGCCAAGGACCGAAAAGACCTCCCGCGGTTCAGGCAATTAACTACCGAAACACAGTCAGAATGGAGCCAAACTATAGTCTGAAGCTAGCTGAATCCACTGCAGCAAAAGCCACAATGCTGCAAATTCGCACAAGGCGAGATGGGACTCGGAAGACATATCCATGGTCACCCGAGCCAACTATTAATGGAAAACAGACCCCTGAGAAGGGCGCAACCTAGGGGGCCGAGCGGAGGACTATCAACGGAACCTAGGTGAACCTAATGGAAAGAACTTAAAAGAATGAAAATAAAACCCCAAAAGTGTACCTCAACAACAGGAAGCCAGAGAGAGACACACGGCTGCCATTAGTATGTGAGCTGTGCAGCACCATGAGCCCACACCAGCAACAAAAACTCCCTACCCAGGGCCAAACAAAAGCACCAAGACCACTGTTGACCCCAAGGGCGTGACCGATGCCAAGCGACAGCAACCCTTACGTGAGTGAAAACCTGAAAGCCCCATGGAAGATAACCCTGAGACCCAAGAGATGTACTTACAGGGCGCCTAGGAAAGAGAACCCTAAGCACATGTAGCCCGAAGTACAGGAACACCTGGCCACCGCCAAACATACAGCAGGTAAAACCACTAGGGTAAAATCCTGACAGGAAATCGAAGCCAGGAAGAAGTCAGCCCCAGTCGGCTTCAGTCAATAAACTGGTGGGCTTGTTACCTTGTTTTTCTTGGGGAGGGGGGGGGGGAAGTTTTGGGCTCTGTTAGGTCTTGGGTTGCAATTTTCTACCAGCTGGGGTCTGTTTTGGGGTGCCTAATCCGGTCAATGGCAGATATGAATATATTCTCAAAGAGTGTAGTTTTCATAGGCCATTGCTCCCGGCTCCTCTCTGAGGAAATCAGGTTCTGGCTCGTGGTTCATGGTAGGCATAAGAACTCCACTGACTGAAGCCCCCAGACTAATATAGCTACTACTATCAGTCCGATAGCTCCAGGGAGTCGACGGGCTCCCCACATAAAAAATAAGAGATTTGTTGAGAGGCCGAATGATGAATAAAAACTACTGTATAATTGTGATTATTGCAACTCTTGCCTTCAAAGCAATACATCCAGTGAGGATACACCTATGATAAGGTTAACATTAATCATAGGCTACCACTGCAACAAGTACCACAATAGTACTGTACCACAGAATACATGAGAGCTGTGTAAACTTAATATACAAGTAAGAAATAATACAGACATTTTCTACACAATCTCAAAACATACTCACCTAAGAGTGGAAACTGCTGCATGATTCAGTTTCAACTGTTCCATCTGAGCATTGAGGTATGTCATAGTATCAAAAAAAGCAGATGATTTTCTTGATATCTGCCTGCTCATATCCATCTCAACACTTTCTAGGTAATGGAACAGCTGAGGAGAAAATTACTTGAATCAACAAATGTTTTATTATCTTTTTTTTTGTAAACAATAGAATTTTGAATACCAATTGCACCATTGATAAGTACACCAAACATTACACATAACCAAGAACATGGAGGTACTGTATTCACATTAGAAGAATTGCGAGACAAATACAACTCACCTTTTCTTGAAGAATTTTTGCATTCTTCAGAGAGACTCCAGCAGAAGTTACGTGGGAGAACACGGAATAAAAGGTGTCTGGGTCTTCCAAATTAAAACTGCTGGAGAGGAAGATGGCTGGGACTCCCTCTTGACATAACTGATCTGTTACTGCATACAAATCACATATGGTAGTACGCTAATTAAATAAATACAACTTAGGAAAATTACTGAAAATCGTGTTAAAAAACCAGCGTTAAATATAATGAAACGTCATTTTCTGGGTGAACCCCGGAGGCTCCCTGGAGCTTATCGAGCTAATGTATGTTATATTAGACTGGGACATTAGCTAAGGAGTTCAGACCTACCAGGGACCAGTGCCAGAACCTGGCCCCTTCAGAGAAGTTTCAGGGAGCAATGGCCCTGGAAAACCCCCTTGTGGTTGGAGTTTCCCTTATCTGCCATCGACCGGGGTTAGGCACCCAGAAAGGTAGGCATACCAAAACAAACCCCACATGGTAAAAAACTAAAACAAAAAAATGAACAGAGAAGTAGAAACTCCCTACAATCTCAAGGAAACAAGCAAACATCACACTTTACTGTCACATCGATCGTCCGTGCAGCCCTACCCACCCCGAGAGGGGGAGGGGGAGAGCCCCAGACCTCACTGCACCGGCTGCCTAGCATCAGTTCAGAAGCTAAGCTTCAACCAACGCAAAAAAAACGCCGACCGGTGGGAGGGAGGGAGGGTTGCCAGGGAGCCTCCGGGGCTCACTCAGAAAATGGGGTTTCATTACATTCAACGCTGGTTTTCTGTGGGGAGCCCCTACGGCTCCCAGGAGCTTCATACCCAAAGAGAAGAATAAGAAAGGGCTGACCCAGGAGGCGGCCACCACAAACTCCGCAATGCGAAGCCGAGACAACAGGCTGCAACCTGCGACCCAAGGCAACAAGAACGCACAGGAGCAGACACGCGCATAAAGAACGGGCGGCCAGGAACCTGTGCGACCCTCAAATCCTTGCGCCCGAAATGAGCCCCAGACGTCACCAACACAGCAGCGAAAGCTGCAACCATCCGAACAGCACAGGCGCAAGGATAGACCACAGGCTGGAAGACTTAAAAACTCTGCCGACGATCGAGGAGACCCGAGCCCTGAAACAGGGAACGAGGGAACCGGATCAACCCAAAGCGTATCCCCAGACACGGTATGTAGGTAACGGCAAAAAAGCGCAACCGGACAACACAGGACGCACCCCCAGCCAAACCAATCAAGCATCAATAACTCAAGGACCCCTCCGGAAAGCAGCCGTCTCGACCGTCGCCAGAAGGACAGAGAAAGGCTGCAAACGTTCAAAGCTACCACCAGTACCAAACAGCAGAAACCGAAGGGGCTACCACAAACTGAGAAGATAAGAGGGCACCTTGATCAAGGACCAGGACGGCTCAGGCGACGCATGAGCAGGCCAGAGGTGAAACAAAACACGAGAAAGAGTACGAAACGGAGCAGATGTGACGTCCACCCCGAACGCAAGCCGGAGCGACTCCGCCAGCGCTGCACAAAATGAGGCGACAGTAAGAAACATCTAAAACTGTAGTCCAGAAATCCCACGAAAGGACAAGACAACCCGATACGAAAGAGAAGACAACCTACGAAGAGCAAGAAAAAGTGTATAGAAACACCAGGAACGTCATACTGTCACCCAGACGAAGCTCGCAGGTGGGACACCATCAACAAAGCCACCTGATCGCCACAGAGATGGTGATACCTGCGTCAAAATGCCAGACGCGAAGAGCCGAGGAGAAGGCCGAACCTGTCATGTACAGGACCGGTCTGACCTGCCGAAAGAGGCGGAGCCGCGGGAAAACGCCCCGGGTTCGGACACCTATCAAGCAGCGTTTGAAAATAAAGCTGGGCCGGCCACCAAGGGACCATAAGGACTACTCTCATGGGAATGGGCTCCAACCAAGCCAGAACCCAAAGCAACAGCTGGACCGGGAGAAGAGGAACAGATACCCCCACCTCGACCAGTCCTGCCGAAAGTCATCCACCGTGAACGCCTCGCAGGCGGGTAAGGGTGCCACATAGAATGGGCGACGCCTAGACCACACCGACTCAAAGACGTCCATGGCCAGGAGTCCAAACGTCTGGCAGAGCCAAAGAAACGAGTCGGCGAAGACTGGCCAATCAGCGAACAGAGGAATGAACCGCGACAGCTGTCCGCCAGGACGTAGGACACACGCCGGACATGAACCTCACGGTTAGCCAAACCCTGTGAATCCAGCAAACGAGCCACTCTAAGGGACCAACGCCAAAGGTCAAACACCTAAGAGAAACCCTGTGGTTCTGGCAAACTGCCAGAGAACAGTCCGTATGGAGCTGAATGGTAGAGCACCATGACCCAAACCCTCCGAAGCGCAAACCAGACAACCATGAACTCCCGAACCGTGCTGTTAGCCTGACAGACGGACAGACCCTACCATTCCCGGCCGACCTGGTGAGCACTGGTCACAAAGCCCCAGCCGAGAGATGACCCGTCCGTGAACACATTGAGCGAAGGCTCGGGAAGGTGCCAAGGCACGGAACCCCGAAAACCCCAAAGAGGAAGCTGGTGGTGCAGCACAAACACAAGATCCCCGGAGGAACGAACCCAACGATTGCAAGAGAGGCGGAAGGGGAGTCTCCGAAGGAACCAAACAGATGCCAAAGCCAAACCCAACCCGGCGGGCAGACCAGCACGTCGAAGTTCAGACTCCCGCACAACTGCTTGAGCAACCGCCGAGCAACCTGAGACCCCTCATGAACAGCCGAAGGTGGGACCCAGCCGCAGCAACACTTCTGGAGGGAAAGACAAGGCGCGGCCCAAGAGCCCTAACAAGACCCAGCCAGGTCCGAACCCGGGACGGAAACAAATGGAACGGCCTCCGGATCACCAGGAAACCAAACCCGGCGATCAGGAAAGAACCACACCCCTAGCGAGCAGACAAGCGGACCGACTGGGAGCCCACACCAGCCAGTCGTCGAGGTAGGCCAGACACCCAACCCCAAGCAGACTCAGACAGGGAATCAAGATCCGGTAAAGATGCGTAAATACACCAAGTGCCAATTACAAAATAGGGAAGGCAACAAAAGCGGTAAGCCTGACACCCCACCACCAACTGTGCCAGTCCCAGAAACTGGAGAGGAACGTGCCAATTATTGACCTGGAGGTCCAGGGCCACCATCCAGGCACCCGGTCCCAACAGAAGCCGGACAGGAGACAACAGTCCTCCGATGAGGGGCATAGAATCCAGGACGCAGACTGAAGAAGTCCAGAAGAACCGCAGATTTGACAGGCCCATGTCTGCATAGAGCAGACAGGAACCCCAGAAGGATGGGGCGGATTGACCATGTCCAATGCACCCACGAAGATGACATGACGAAGCGCAGGGGAAGAAACCCACCGCGCCAGCCGTGAACCCCCCAAAGGGGAAGAAGCCGTCCACCGCCGCCACCAGAGGCCGGAAGAAAACCAAAAGCACCCACTAACTGCAGGATGATAAGAGAGTCAGCAGAGCAAACTGCTCCCCGAGCGCCCCGTCAACAGAGAAGGGAACAGAGCCCCTTCCGAAAGAAAAAGTATATATACACATATACATATATATACATATATATTATGTATATACACATACACACATATATACATATACACATACACACAAGGTATGTTACACACGTATGCACATACACATGTGCGCACACACACAGTGTACATATGTACATGCACAGGTGTACACACACGTGAAAAGAAAATTACAAGCCGCCGACCAGTGGGCAGAGAGCACCACGCCGGCCAGGCGAAGAAGGCACAAAACTGCATCAAAAGGCCCACCTCGACAACAAAATCCCAAAGTCCTAGCATGACCACAACACGTGCCAAGACCCAAAAAGATCAGTCTGCAAGCCAGGAAGACCCCGGAACCCCAGAAGGCAGAACCGGGTCACACACGAGAAAACAAAGCCCCCTGAACCCATAAAGGGGGCCCAAGAGGAAGAAACCTCCAGAACGAAACCAAAGAACCCAAAGGAACCCGAAATCGAACCAGGGGGAGCACAAAACACCACATTTGCCGGCGGAGATACACCACAGAAAGGCAAAGCACAGCCCCAGACAGAACCTCCAGGGAAACAGTCAAAACAGACCAAAAACCGAGGGACAAGGTGTGGGAGCAAGCATAACCGACAGGGACACTGAGCTCAAACCCAAGGACCCAGACCCAAAACAGACAAAACGGAAAACCCGGTGAAAAATTAACACTCAAACGTTCCCAGAGGAACAGGAAACGGGCAGAAAACACCAGAAAAGCAAAGAAACGACAACAGGAGAATAAAACCCCTGAAAAAGGTTTAAAATTCACCCAAGACACTCGCTCGCACACCCAGGCGCATGTAAACAAACCGCAACACCGCACTCGTGGCCACGCCGGGAAACTGGCAGAAGAAAATGGCCACCAGAACAGAGGGCTGTGACAGACGCAAAAGATACGAAAACACGCCAGCGAAAGTGGGAAGCAAGCAGACTGGATGGGCAAAAAACTCAGCCCAGAAGCAGAAAACCCAGACTGGGGCAAACTGCAACAGAACTGCTAGCAGGCATCCCCCACAGCCCCGGGAACCCGCAACAGAGGCCCCGGGGCAGAGACGTCCTCCAAGCCCTCCACCCTTAAAGAAAAGGAAGAGTCCATTGGAAAGGCAGCAAGAAAGGGCCACTGGTAAGACCCAGAAGCCTTGACAGAAGGAATAGGCTCGAAAACCTCCGTCCCCAACCCGAAAGGGGCAGCCCCTGAAAACTGCCCGAGTCTCGGCCCCAACTAAACCCCGCCCTGACCCCGAAACCCACAGACGGTCCGGAACTGGGAACAGGGAAGGAAAGGGGCGAACAGCACCTAACCAAAATGGAGCGGCCTCGGGGCATCCGAGTGGGAAACCAACCTAGCGTGTTGCAGCAACCTAACCTAGCTTGCAACACGGATGCCGCCTGTACTCTGAACAATAACATCAGGAGAGTACTGGAGAACAAGCAGGGAATCTCTCTCACAAGACTCCGGGTCAAGGTGTCAGTGACCCAACAGGCAACATGACAGAGGTAAAAGTGGCAACTGTCACCCGGAGACAAGGGCACAGCAACCAACGATCCCGTACAAGACGGGTTGGGACCCGGAAGACACATTCAATGGTCCACCGAGCCCCGACAGGGGTTTCCAGGGCCCGTGGAGGTAACAATTACGGGAAGCCCGGGCAAGGTGTTGCTAACCGGTTAAACACCCTAAAATAACACGGGGTAGAGGACAACACTGAAAGCCCCTGCGACATGTACCATCACGGGGGCCCTAGCAGAGGGCCACCAAACACTACCAGTGAAACTATAGCTACACTAGGCAGACCCCACCAGGCAAATGAAAATAAAAACAAAAGAAAAACCCCGCAAAAGTACACCGTCTCCAGAGGCAACAGGAACCGGTCGCCGCTTAGGTGGCAGGTCGCACAACACCTTGATGCCCTAACCAGCACAATATCAGTCCCTACCCAGGGCCAAACAAGGGCCCCAAGCCCCAGCTGGCCCCAAGGGCGAGGCAAATGCCGAGCAGCAAGAACCTCGACGGGAATGGTTCCCGAACGCCCCAAGGAAGATAACCCTGTCACGCAGGGGCTGTACTCACAGGGCGCTTAGGGAAGGAAGCCCCTAAGCGCATGCAGCCCCGGCACTGATGAAGTACTCCTGGCCACCGCACAACACAACACACGGCAGTGAACGCCACACAAGGCAAACACCGCCTAGGAAACTGAGGCCAGAGAAGCGTCTATCCTGGTTGACGTTAGTTTGCGAACTGATGCTCGGCAGCTAGCGCGGTAGGTCCAGGGCTCCCCCCTCCCCCTGTCAGGGCGGGGAGGGCTGCGCGGACGATCGGCGCGGCAGTAAAGTGTGATGTTTACTTGTTTCCTTGGGATTGTAGGGAGTTTCTACCTCTCTGTTCGGTTTTTTGTTTTAGTCTTTTTTTACCACGTGGGGTTTGTTTTGTGATGCCTACCTTTCTGGGTGCAAATCCCAGTCGATGGCAGATAAGGAAAACCCAAACCACAAGGGGGTTTTCCAGGGCCATTGCTCCCTGAAACCTCTTTGAAGGGGCCAGGTTCTGGCGCTGGTCCCTGGTAGGTCTGAACTCCTTAGCTAATGTCTTGGTCTAATAAAACATATATTAGCCTGATAAGCTCCAGGGAGCCGTAGGGGCTCCCCACAGAAAACGATTTTTAATAAATATTTAAATTTTGGATGCAACATGCATCCCCGCTCAAGATCCATAGATTTATTTATGGACGTAATATGTGTTCCCACTCAGCCAAAGTTTTATGAATAAAGGCTATTCCTACTGATTCATATAACAGGCTCATGAAATAAATGGGCCTCTAGGAGTAGGTTTCAACTAAGCTAAGGAAGGATAACAGCTCTTGCTTGCAGTTTCACCAGGTTCCTTATATGGTAGTTCTTAATATAATAGTACCCTATGTGATACAGTGGTACCTCGGAACACGAGTGTCCCTGTATGCGAGTTTTTCGGAATACGAGCAGGATTTCCTCGGAAAATGTGTCTCGGAAGGCGAGGGTTACCTCGGAACACAAGTTTGTTGATATGTGTACAGGCCGACTAGCACATGGTGGCACAGCGATCGCGCCTCAGTTTACCAGTGTCTTGCGCCCAGTGACTATTCCACCTGAATTCTTCACAAGGATTTACAGTTTTTTGTCCGTTTTTTGGCCATTTGAGCATAAAAGTTGTCATTATATATCTCGCCATGGGTCTCAAGAAAGCCATTGGTAAGGTTCAACCTAAGAAAATAGCTGTGAGTAGAGGCAGTAGAGGATGTCCCTTCTTGATTAAGAAAATGTGTGAAGTATGGGAAGAACTGCAAAGTTCTGTTGAAAAAACTCACCCAGATAAAGCTGTAGCAGGCCGTTGCATTGACCTTTTAAATGACAATGTGATGTCTTAATACAGACAAGTGTTAAAATGTAGGGAAAAACAAGTGTCTTTAGAGAGATTCTTAGTAAGACAAGCAAGTCCTAGTGGTATGCAGGCAAAATGTGCCAGAGTGTGCATACCAGTGAAGTCCTCACTGCCTGATGTTATAATGGAAGGGGACTTTCCCTTCCAAACAGTAACACCTCTCCTCCTCCCTCCTCCTCACATCTTCCATACACCAACAGCAGTCCTCAGCAAGGGTAAGTAATAACTTGAACATAGTTTTGTAGGTTTATTTAGATGAATTAGGTATAAAAATTTAGTTTGATGTGGGGTTTTTGGGGTAGTCAGGAACGGATTAATTCATTTCCCATTATTTCTTATGGGGAAATTAGCTTCGGAATACAAGTTTTCGGAATACGAGCCGTCTCCAGGAAAGAATTAAACTCTTAAACTGAGGTACCCCTGTAGTTTAAAAGTACATTCTCATGAAATGAGTTTCTAGGAGCAGGCTTCAAATGAGCTGAGGTAGGATAATAGCTCTTGCTTGTAGTTTCACTAGGTATGTCATTTGACAATCCTTATAAACCTTAGTCTTAGTTTATGAAAAAAAAAATAAAAATGCCCCCAACCATTTTTGTCCCGCCCGGGATTTGAACCCTGAATTCTGGATTGTGAGTCCAGATCAAACCCCACTGTACTATTGGGCCTCTCAAACATAAGCAACATTCAGCAAGCATGTGTGGAAAGCATTCATCAAGTGACAATGACTCCTTAATATTAAAGCAAGCCATGAAAATCATCAGTTTAGAGGTGAAAATGCATGTTAAATCAGGTTGTTTTTTTTTTTGAGATATATACAAGAGTTGTTACATTCTTGTACAGCCATTAGTACGCGTAGCGTTTCAGGCAAGTCCCTGGAATACGATCCCCTGCCGCGAAGAATTGTTTTTTCATCCAAGTACACATTTTACTGTTGCATTAAACGGAGGCTACAGTTAAGGAATTGCGCCCAGTAAATCCTCCCCGGCCAGGATACGAACCCATGACATAGCGCTCGCGGAATGCCAGGCGAGTGTCTTACCACTACACCACGGAGACTGTAGTTGTTGAATGCTTCATCAAATTCAAATGTTTATTCAGGAACAAGTACATACATAGAAGATGAATTACAAACATAATGTTGGATTTATAGATAGAGCTAGTACATACAATACCTAAAGCCACTAATACGCATAGCGATTCGGGGCAAAAGGTTGTTTCGGGCCTTGGTCGTTCATAACAATTTAGGGGTATGGTCTTTGCTCTCAGCCTGACTATGTAAGTGTTAAATATGTGATCTTTCTCAGAAAACAGGAAACCATATGTAAACTAATTTTTAATTAAATAATTTGAACCACCATGTCTCTATTATTTAGCTTGTACTGTATCCCTCATTGGACAGCAATCATATTGGAAATTGTCTCCTCTTCATTCAGTTTCCTTAATATGTATTCCATAATTTTTAGACTAAGGCATTTTTATATAGACTATGAGTTGGCAAGAATAAAATGAGAACCTTCTCATTTTGTTAGCATATGTCTCCTTTAGTATTAAGTGTTTTACCCCTCACACCTTTAATAAAAAAAAAATTGCCTATTTATTTTAAGTTTTGCGGGAAACGGTTTGCGTAATAGTGGCTTCATTAGTATGTGTAACTCCTGTCCCTACAATTGTACATTACTCTTATGTTCTTTGTACACACACATTCTTTTAAATAATCATTATCATTATTAATATGAAACTAATAATGTATACCCTTACCTCTAGGACTGGGTTCCAGTGAAGACTCTTCTGCAGCCTCTTGTGCTTTGCCAGCCTGAAGGGAGGCTAGTCGAGCAAGGAGTTTTTGCCTTTTGCGGAGTCGTCTAACATAAGACTCCACATGTTTTGTGGTAACTTGAGGAAGAGCCACATGAGAAGGAATTTCTTTAACTTCTACAAAATTTTCACCCCAAGTTTTAGTGAAAAAATCCCGCTGAAAAAGAGAGTACAGTACAGTACACTAAATATAAATCTGTATAATATACAATATTATTTTTATACATAATTACATGCACACTGTCACCTTGGCCGTACATACGGACCTTGGACGTGTCCATCTTGAAGCCTCATGGAGTTGTGAATGCTCTACAGTAAATACGTACTGTAGTGTATTATGCCGTTAGCACTGTGTTGATTAAGTAGTTCTGCTGTATGTTGAGTACTACAATACAGTTTATGAAAACTATTGTACACTAAAATTACTGCAACTTTAATTTTAACACTATGTACACACTTAAATTTAACATTTGTTCTAATTGTTCACTTCACACACGATGTTTATAGATGCTTGCATCAGTTTTGCTGCTGCTGTGTTGACTTCAGCTGCTGCTGTGTTGACTTCAGCTGCTGCTGTGCTCATGCTGGGCACGGCTGTGCTCATGCTGGGCACGGCTGTGCTCGTGATGAGCACAGCTGTGCTCGTGATGAGCACAGCTGTGCTCGTGCTGGGCACGGCAGTGTTCGTGCTGGGTAATTAATTACCTAAGTGTAGTTACAGGATGAGAGCTACGCTCATGGTGTCCCGTCTCCCCAGCACTCTTTGTCATATAATGCTTTGAAATTACTGACGGTTTTGGCCCCCACCACCTTCTCACTTAACTTGTTCCAACCGTCTACCACTCTGTTTACAAAAGTGAATTTTCTTATATTTCTCCGGCAGCTTTATTTTGTTAGTTTAAATCTATGACCTCTTTTTCTTGAAGTTCCAGGTCTCAGGAATTCTTCCCTATCAATTTTATCGATTCCTGTTACTATTTTGAACGTAGTGATCATAGCGCCTCTTTTTCTTCTATCTTCTAGTTTTTGCATATTTAATGCCTCTAACCTCTCCTCATAGCTCTTGTCCTTCAGTTCTGGGAGTCACTTAGTGGCATGTCGTTGCACCTTTTCCAGTTTGTTGATGTGCTTCTTAAGATATGGGCACCATACAACCACTGCATATTCCAGCTTTGGTCTAATAAAAGTCGTGAACAATTTCTTTAGTATTTCTCCATCCATGTATTTAAAAGCAATTCTGAGGTTAGAAAGTGTAGCATAGGCTCCTCGCACAATGTTCTTAATGTGGTCCTCAGGTGACAATTTTCTATCTAGAACCACCCCTAGATCCCTTTCTTTGTCAGAATTCTTTAAAGATTTCTCACATAATTTATACGTTGTGTGGGGTCTATGTTCTCCAATTCCACATTCCATAACATGGCATTTATTCACATTAAATTCCATTTGCCAAGTGTTGCTCCATATACTTATTTTGTCCAGGTCTTCTTGAAGGGCATGACAATCATCTAAGTTTCTTATCTTCCCTATTATCTTAGCATCATCAGCAAACATGTTCATGTAATTCTGTATTCCCACTGGTAGATCGTTTATGTAGACAATGAACATTACCAGTGCAAGAACTGATCCCTGTGGTACTCCACTCGTGACATTCCTCCAATCCGATACCTTGCCTCTGATTACGGCTCTCATTTTTCTGTTAGTTAAGAAATTTTTCATCCATGTTAGTAGCTTACCTGTCACCCCTCCAGTATGTTCCAGTTTCCAGAACAACCTCTTATGGGGAACTGTCGAAAGTCTGTTTTAGGACCAGATAGATGCAATCAACCCAACCATCTCTTTCTTGTAAAATCTCTGTGGCTCGATCATAAAAACTGAGCAAGTTCGTTACATAGGATCTTCCAGATCGAAAACCATACTGTCTGTCTGATATTATATCGTTTTCCTCCAGGTGTTCTACCCATTTAGTTTTAATTATTTTTCCAATATTTTGACTATTACACTTTGTAACATTTATTACATTTATTACATTTTGTAACTATTCAGCATTGTTATGTCAACAAGGTTGGAAAAACATTTTCACTGTTTTCCATATACACTCCACTGCCCCCACCATCATATCACAATTATCCACCAAACGCATGTTGATGTTATAGTCCAAGACACAATCTGGCTAATAGATTATCTGTTTTGTTCTGTTCACCTTGCCACTGTCCAACATTGTACCATCGTGAATGGTGGTCAACATGTTCACTTCACCCCTGTTTTTCCACCGCACTGAAAGCATTGCACCTGTTTTTCTTAGCTCACAATCACCAACCTGCATAGCACCTGGAAACACTGGCATTTCCATTCGTTTTGCCTTCACTGTGCCACACGCTCCAGTTCTATTATCAAGCAAGAACCTGGTTAGCAAGGGACTGGGATAATTGTTATCTGTGTATAATATGTGGCCCTTGTTCAGATATGGTGCAAGCAGAGCCTTCACAACACTACCTGAGAAGCCATGTTGGTCATTAGCAGGAATGTCTACATTTGTACCTGTATACATTATCATGTTTAACACTATTCCTGTTTCACAGTCACGGAGTACAAAGAATTTCAATCCAAATCGGTGGCGTTTAGAGGGAATATACTGCTTGAAGGCAAGACGTCCTTTGAAAAGCACAAAGGATTCGTCAATCACCAACTTCTGAGATGGTACGTAGAAATCCCTGTATTTTAAAATAAGTTCATTCAGGACATGCTTTACCTTCCAAAGTCTATCATCATCATTCTGGTCTTCATCATTTGCAAAATGAAGACACCTGAGGATTATCGAAAATCAGTGTCGAGACATATATTTGCCGAACATTGGTGTTGAAACAGTATGGTCTTTGCTCCAATAATGGTCGAGTAATGTTTGACACAATGTTTCACCAACATACACAGTGCCAAAAACACATATTTTACCTACAGTCGTATCTTTCCAACGCTGTAAACGTGAAAAATCAGATAACTCCTCCTCATCAACGAGATCAGCCGCATATTTGTTCGTTTCCTGAACAATATATTCCACGAGCGGCTCATCAAAATATACTGTAAAGTAGTCCATTTCACACATATTGGGATCTGTATCAGGGAAAAGGTCTGTAATCCCAACATCTGAATTATCAAAGACAGGAATTTGTGGAACAAAATCTGTCCCATCACTCCACACAAAAACACCTGTTGTCTTTCGAGAGGCCATAGCAGCACCACTGCGAGGAAACCGTAGACCAGGAGCTGAAGCAGGTCTAGCAACAGTAGGGGCGGGCAAGGACGATGACGGAAAATTACTTGATGTTGAGGGTCTTTGTTCATCAGCGTCCCCATGCGGTCCCATGCGGTGCCGCATTGCTTGGCCAGATGCTGCTGATGCGACAAAATGTTGCTTGGCAACACCACACACTCCACTGGCACTAACGGCACCAAAACTATTTTCCCATTCCAAGTCACTAAAACCGGAAAATGATTCACCTTCCTCAGGCTCGTCGACCAAAACATCAATATCTTGCAAGGATATTGCACAAGACAACACAGCCCATGAACTGTGTGGTCTGGCACAAAGTGGGGTCGAATGAGGGTGAGGAGGCATGGGCGAGATGCTAGGCCTAGCCCTCGTGGAACCAGCATGTTCACACTCATCGTCGGTCATATCCACATCTGAGGGCTGTGTGTAGTCGTGATCAATGTCGGAGTCGTCAATATCAGATTCATCGCCATCCGGGAACAAATTCTTATTAATTTCATCCTCGGTCAGAGGTCGCGATGAACTCTTCGTTGAGCGGAGTCGGTCAGTGAAATGTGATGTGCTCGCCATGGTGTCCGCCGGGTAACTGAGGCCTGTACACAATGGCGGCCTACGCTGGATTTTTTTTCCCAGGTGGGGTTTGTTTATGGTCGGATGCGGCTTGCTGATGACTACCCCTATCCCACGTGTGGTGCTTAAATTATAGAGCTAGACACGAAAACAGCTATTAATGTACACTGTACCGGTATTGTAACTCAAATCATCTATATATGTATTGTGCGGTCTAAAGGTTAAGGAAAATAAGGAAAACAGAAAGCAGAAAAGAAAAAAAACCCAACCCCAGAGGGGTTTTTCCAGGGCCATTGCTCCCTCTGCCTCTCTGAGGCCAGGTTCTGGCTCGTGGACCCCCATGAGGCTGAACTTCATAGACTAATGCCCGTCTAATGATTCGCATATTAGCTCTAGGGAGCTGAAGCGGCTACCCACAGAAAAGCTTAACTCTTACTCTTTGTCTTTCTCTAGAAAGACAAAGAGTAAGAGGATGACATGATTAAGCATATAAATGGAAGAAATAGAAAAACAAAGGAGATAGAGTATACACAACATTTTAAGCAAGTCAACACAAAATAGAACTCAAAACAAAGGATATAAATGGGAAAAGCTTAGATTAAAGAAAGCTGGGTAAATACTGGTATGGAAACAGGTTTGTTGACCTGTGGAGCAACACACTTAGGAACATTACATGTGGCATCAATGAACTGTTTCAAGTGTAGGTTAGGAATATATAAATGAGTTTGGGTCGATACAACTAATAGCTGCCTCATATTGTCCAATAGATATTTTGCAGTTTACTTAATTCATCTTTTTATGTATTGCCTTTAACAAATAAATAACAAAGAATACTTGAATACTTCACTTAACATCTACTGATCCAAGCCCTCCACATTAAAATTTTGATTATTGGAATTTCTACAAAATATTTTTTTCCCCTTACCGTCATCCCCTTTCTTGGATCATTAAGTACAGCAGGAACATTTTGAGTCGAGGAGAAGACACCCCATTTCTCCTCTCTACCTCTTGCTTGCACCTTGGATATGACTCCTGAGCTTCCTGAAATTTCACACAAATCTTAAGAAATTTCTAATAAATAATTTCATAATTATACTTCTTGGTAAATCCCATGCATCAGATTGGTCAATTAATTTCTATGGATTTAAGCAACTTCAAATTTGAGATTAAAAGTCACTACTACAAAGTCAATTTACCTCTCCTTTAGCTTATAACAGCACTTCTTTGCCTTTAAATAATGCTATAATGTACACAAAAAATAATAATTGTACTGTATTAAGACACTAGAATAATATTTGGACTGTTTCATTAATGTTCAGCTCTTCCTAGAACATGTTTCTAGAACATGCTTCCTACAACCAGTACTACTTACCATCGCCAACACAGTGAGGATCCTTCCAACTCATTACCGCTCGGGTATATGCGGGGGAGATGCAAGAGAATCCTTAATACACAGCGGGGATCCTTCCAACTCATTACCGCTCGGGTATACTCGAGGGAGACACAAGAGAATCCTTAATACAAAGCGGGGATCCTTCCAACCCATTACCGCTCAGGTATATGCGGGGGAGATGCAAGAGAATCCTTAATACACAGCGGGGATCCTTCCAACCCATAACCGCTCGGGTATACTCGAAGGAGACACAAGAGAATCCTTAATACACAGCGGGGATCCTTCCAACCCATTACCGCTCAGGTATATGCGGGGGAGATGCAAGAGAATCCTTAATACACAGCGGGGATCCTTCCAACTCATTACCGCTCGGGTATACTCGAGGGAGACAAGAGAATCCTTAATACACAGCGGGGATCCTTCCAACCCATTACCGCTCAGGTATATGTGGGGGAGATGCAAGAGAATCCTTAATACACAGCGGGGATCCTTCCAACCCATTACCGCTCAGGTATATGCGGGGGAGATGCAAGAGAATCCTTAATACACAGCGGGGATCCTTCCAACCCATAACCGCTCGGGTATACTCGAGGGAGACACAAGAGAATCCTTAATACACAGCGGGGATCCTTCCAACCCATAACCGCTCGGGTATACTCGGGGGAGACACAAGAGAATCCTTAATACACAGCGGGGATCCTTCCAACCCATAACCACTCGGGTATACTCGAGGGAGACACAAGAGAATCCTTAATACACAGCGGGGATCCTTCCAACCCATAACCACTCGGGTATACGCGGGGGAGACACTAAAGAATCCTTAATTCAACCCAGTGACCCCTAGAAGACTCCTTTAACTACACTCAAAATACATTTACCTCAACATCCCACTAGATGTCACTACCCAAATATACTCAATTAAATATAAAGAATTTCATATACATAACTCAATTCTGTTATACCAGTTTCTGAGATATGGATAGAAAGTTACCCCACTCATTACTATAATATTTTATCTTTACCTATAATTTTAGGTTTTCTCCTGTAGCAGTCAAGACTGATTTTGTTCATTTATTATGCACCCCATACCCATCCCATGGGATGTAGTGGAAAAGGTTACAGAGGCACATAATGGGTTCTTGAACTGAAGCCCATATTAATTTAGCTAAGCTGGTTACACTCTGATAAACTAATTACACAGTTAATGAATATATCAATAGTCTCTTAAAGCACAACTGGTTCAAGAACTGGACATGACAGTCTTTAAACTGAGTAATTTACATTTGTAATGAGCCAGTTACATATTTACTAATCATGCACCCCACACCTGTCAATGACCAGTGGTTGTAAGTTTACAATCATCCCCATGCACTACCTACAGTAAGCAAACATTGGATATTTGGTGAAGAATTCTGGTAGTATTTTATTTTGAATGAACTTACATATTTCTTGAACATTTGCAATAGAGTTATCTCTAAATTCTGAATATTTTGTCCCATTCAATTTCACAGTGATGAAAGGTATGCAAACTGTTCTGGTGACAGTTTATGTTTAGTCCCAGCCACATCAGCAGGGGACTCCCAGAGGCCCTTGTAACCAAGCCCAAGCCTAGCAGTAGTGATGTCTACAAGTTTCCTCACCTTTTTGGATCACCCCACAGAAAGGCATAAATATGGTAAACTAAAAATAAAAAACTGTCTCAAACTTAATTATTTTGCATAAATATATGTGCATGATGCCACATGTTTCATAATACTTCTAATTAATTACTCTTATGTACTGAATATTTACAAAGTTTACCTTTATTTGGCAATAACAGTCAGAGAAATGTCAAATACAGCCCTGTATTACAGGTTTCTACTTTCCGAAACATTAACCTAAGGTACATTAACCTCAGCTTCACTCCTATATAGCATACTGTACTGTAGAATGTTAACTAAAGTAGGTTGCTGTCTAAGGGTTAAACCACTTTGTCACTCCTTTTGGCAAAAATCCCCAAGGCTAATGAGCCTCTCTCTCTAGGGACTCGGCTCATCAGGCCTCTGCCACTTTATGGGCCAGGTTTTCCTATATACAGTACTGTACCAGCTTAGAGTTTGTGGCTTAGAGTTAATAAGGTTACCCTGAGGTTGGCCAGTTTGTCTTTTCATGATCCAGGCTTAGAGCAGCTGGTGAAGTTTACCTGCTACAAGTTTGCTCTTCTATATCATTCCAAAGGCTTGACTATTGTTTTTGGTAGGTACAGAGGACTTCCCCTTTACTCCCAGTTCTGAACGGCATAAGCTCAGTCCCAATGACAGTACATGGTACAGGCCTCAGGGGTGGGGACATATCCCCCAACCCTACAAAGAGAAAACAGAGGCAGTAAGAATGCTAACAGATTACTGTACAAGAAAACCAAGGCACATTCTCAAAGCTCACACCCAGTGAGGGAAGAATCGGAGTGCTGATCCTTAATGAACCCTCTCAAATCTGTAAAGGGCTTGCTGGGGTCCCGAAGGATAGACCAAGTAGGAATTACCGGGCACCAGGGCCACTTGCCATATAACTCCAATACAAAAACAGCCTAAAGGCATAAGTGACTGTTAAGGGTATGAGCAGCACACTGTATAAGGAGCACAACAGCACCATCTGCTAGCTTTGTACAAAACCTTGACTGCCCCCTAACCACTAAGCCTCAAACACGAGTCAAAGACCTGTGCATTACTAAGGGTAATGCACAGGTCTGTGACAACAAACTGAACCCAAAAAGGAAGGTAACTGAGGCTGGGAAAAGGCAACACCAGAAAACATCTAGAAACATGCAGTTTGAGGTGAACAGTTAACAGAAATCCACAAAAGAGGAGAGACATAAATAAGCAAGCACTGAAGCAAACACTAAAATAAAAAACAAATGCACAAACAAAGGGCCCTTACCAGACAATGTCAAATTGCAATGTCATGGATGACTGGCCATCAAGGCTACGGAATCAAAATGGAAGGTGCACAGTACCTTGGTGGCACAGAAGTGGCACACTTCACAACTGGGTGGTTTGTTCGGTTCAGGGTCTCGTCTCGTTTTCTATACTCTGTTTACCTTTCTAACTGTCCGTTTTGTCTCGTCCATCTTTCTGGTTCCCTTATCTTGGATAGGGTGATCTAATACCCCATGCTCCTTGCACACCTCTAAAGAGGGGGGGCCAGGTTCTGGCCTCTTGTCCTAGGTAGGTTTACAATGACTAACAAGGGCCTGGCATGAATTGAACTGGGGTGGAGCTAGTCCAGGTATCTAGTACTAAGGAGACCCCACAGGAGCCCTCCCAGAAATGTGCATTATGTACAGCAGAACTTAATTCTATCATTACAATGTTCCTTACCCTTACTAAGCATGGTGAAAGCATGGTGTTTTAACACGTGGTCCTCATAATCCTGGTCACTTACTCCCTCGAGCGGTAATGATGAACACACTCCATTGTAGCCATATCTACACACAAAACTTCCACCTTCCTTTGCACAGTGGCAATCACGTATATGTCTGTAGGCACATATTGATTAATGAAGCAGTGCTAGAAAGCATTATAAATTATACTGTAATTTCATAATAATCTGCACAGTATTACAAAGAATGAATGAACTTTGTATTACAAATCTGACTTCAACCTTCCTCTCATACATTTCATAGATGTTTTATTAGCATTAATTCATACATCTTTATTGTTTAATGATATCAGATAACTGAAACATCAGTAGTACTAACCTAATAAAGTCATTTGGCAATTTGAAGATACGTCCTTGGCAATAGAGACATTGTCGCCAGCCATGACTGGTCGTCAGTAATGACGACCCTATGCCACTTCCAACTTCAGTCATTACGAATATTCATAATGCCATAAACTGAAGAAAAAATGTTAATAGGAACAGTGAACAACACAATAAGAAAATACTATACTGTATTATGGATTTTTATGACAAAGAATCAGATCATAAGCCAACAAACAGCCTTGTGTTTCCCATCATTTGAATAATCAACAAAAGTTAAAAAGTTTCAATAGTTTATTACACACCACAAATAAAGTCTATAAAAAAAAGAGCAAATGAAGTTAAATGATTGAAACTAACAATAATCACATGTATAATATGCCTTTGAATACAAATTCTTTCAAAATAATACACCAGTTGGGTGTATTGAAGGAATCTTGGTGCGCATTCTGTACATACTGCACTACCCTTGCTAAGCTTCGTGAAAACTGTGTACACACTGTACTAAAAATGATGTTTAACCCTTAAACTGCACATAGCGTATATATATGCCATGAGTAACATGTCCCACGGTGCGCATGGCGTATATATATGCCATTGGGTGCCAGGCACAATTCAAATCGCCCGTGGTTAGCTTCCTCAGGGCTCTTGTAAACAGACGCCATTTTTAACAAAAATCATGGGCAATATTTTCCGGTGTAAGAGCCACAGTACTGTTGAAGCAACCAAGGCTGGCGCACGCAGCATGAGCAAATAGTATTGCTGTTCAGCTTGTGAACACAGCATCACCGAAAAATGTCAAAATAAAAATATAACTGCTAATATTTAGCGATGACATTATTACAGATGACCCTTGACTGTGATAAAAATGACCAGGATTGTGATAATAGCAGGATTGTTGTGATAATTAGCGCAGTGGGAGAAGTGATGCTGAGGGACGGAGGGAGATAGCATCATTTACTAACTGTGTAATTACCTAAGTGTAGTTACAGGATGAGAGCTACGCTCATGGTGTCCCGTCTTCCCAGCACTCTTTGTCATATAACGCTTTGAAACTACTGACGGTCTTGGCCTCCACCACCTTCTCCCCTAACTTGTTCCAACCGTCTACCACTCTGTTTGCGAAAGTGAATTTTCTTATATTTCTTCGGCATCTGTGTTTAGCTAGTTTATATCTATGACCTCTTGTTCTTAACATTCCAGGTCTCAGGAAATCTTCCCTATCGATTTTATCAATTCCTGTTACTATTTTGTATGTAGTGATCATATCACCTCTTTTTCTTCTGTCTTCTAGTTTTGGCATATTTAATGCCTCTAACCTACCTCTCCTCGTAGCTCTTGCCCTTCAGTTCTGGGAACCACTTAGTAGCATGTCTTTGCACCTTTTCCAGTTTGTTGATGTGCTTCTTAAGATATGGGCACCACACAACTGCTGCATATTCTAGCTTTGGCCTAACAAAAGTCGTGAACAATTTCTTCAGTATATCGCCATCCATGTATTTAAAAGCAATTCTGAAGTTAGAAAGCGTGGCATAGGCTCCTCGCACAATATTCTTTATGTGGTCCTCAGGTGATAGTTTTCTATCTAGAACCACCCCTAGATCTCTTTCTTTATCAGAATTCTTTAAAGATTTCTCACATAATATATAGGTTGTTTGGAGTCTATGTTCTCCAATTCCACATTCCATAACATGGCATTTATTAACATTAAAATCCATTTGCCAAGTGGCGCTCCATGTACTTATTTTGTCCAGGTCTTCTTGAAGGGCATGACAATCATCTAAGTTTCTTATCCTTCCTATTATCTTAGCATCATCAGCAAACATGTTCATATAATTCTGTATACCAACTGGTACATCATTTATGTAGACAATAAACATCACTGGTGCAAGAACTGAACCCTGTGGTACTCCACTTGTGACATTTCTCCAGTCCGATACATTGCCTCTGATCACAGCCCTCATTTTTCTATCAGTCAGAAAATTTTTCATCCATGTTAGAAGCGTACCTGTCACTCCTCCAATATTTTCCAGTTTCTTGGCCACCTGTTATTGTCTGCATTCACCATACCAGCTCAGGGGTTCTCTATGGTGAACACAAATGTAGATACTTCTATATAATGTGTGTATTAGTGTTATAACAGCAAAAGGATCATGTTCGGAGGAGCCATTTGAGTGACAAAAGTAGCGTCATCTGCATGACTTGTCTAGCTGTGTAGAGGGTGGCCACTATGCTCTTTGGGCACTCTACTTTGACTTCAACTTGAAATCCATAGACTGGTTAGCATATGAAGCTAAAACAGAAGATTGTTGGACCTGTAGATTTGTAGACCTCAACCTGGAAACATTCTTGTATCAACAATGTTAAACAAGCTACGAGGATGAGGGAAGGGGACGTTCCCTCCATGCTAGATTTGATATTTACCAGGAAGGAGGAAGAGATATTTGACATTCAGTACCTTCCTCTCTTGGGTAAAAGTGACCATGTCTTTTTGGGAATAAAGTATGCAATGCGTTATAAGCTGGAAGAAAATAAGGAGGTTGAAGCAGTTGAAAAACCAGACTTCAGGAGAGGACATTATGGCGACCTTAGAAATATTTTTAGTGAGTATAATTGGACAGACTTGATGCTAGGCAAGGAAATGAATGAGATGTATGTCAAGTTTTGTGAAATATATGATAAAGGCACAAAAAAATTTATACCAAAACAGAGATACAGAACTAGGAAACATGATTGGTTCAATAGAAATTGCGAGAGGGCCAGAAAACCAAAAGACACAAAAATGGAATAAATACAAGAAGAGGCCAAACTCCTAAACATACCAGCGATACAAAGATGCGAGAAACAACTACACGGCAGTGAGGAGAAAGGCAGAAAGAAATTTTGAAAAAGGGATTGCAGACAAATGTAAAACAGAACCAGGTCTATTCTATAAATTCATAAACAACAAATTGCAGGTAAAGGATAATATTCAGAGGTTGAAAATGGGAAATAGATTCACGGAAAATGAAAAGGAAATGTGTGAAACACTAAACGAAAAGTTCCAAAGTGTGTTTGTACAAAATGAAATCTTTAGGGAACCAGACACAATAAGAATTCCAGAGAACAACATAGAGCACATAGAGGTGTCTAGAGACGAAGTGGAAAAAATGCTCAAGGAGCTAAGTAAGAACAAAGCAGTTGGTCCAGATGGAGTTTCACCATGGGTTCTGAGAGAATGTGCACCTGAGCTCAGCATTCCACTTCAACTGATTTTTCAGGCATCCCTGTGTACAGGAGTTGTAGCTGATGTGTGGAAAAAGGCTAATGTAGTTCCAATCTACAAAAGTGGAAGCAGGGAAGACCCCCTTAATTATAGACCTGTATCATTGACAAGTGTAATAGTCAAAATATTGGAAAAATAATTAAAACTAAATGGGTAGAACACCTGGAGGAAAACGATATAATATCAGACAGACAGTATGGTCTTCAATCTGGAAGATCCTGTGTAACGAACTTGCTCAGTTTTTATGATCGAGCCACAGAGATTTTACAGGAAAGAGATGGTTGGGTTGACTGCATCTATCTGGACCTAAAAAAAGCTTTCGACAGAGTTCCCCATAAGAGGTTGTTCTGGAAACTGGAACATATTGGAGGGGTGACAGGTAAGCTACTAACATGGATGAAAAATTTCCTGACAGAAAAATGAGGGCCGTAATCAGAGGCAAGGTATCGGATTGGAGGAATGTCACGAGTGGAGTACCACAGGGTTCAGTTCTTGCACTGGTAATGTTCATTGTCTACATAAACGATCTACCAGTGGGAATACAGAATTACATGAACATGTTTGCTGATGATGCTAAGATAATAGGGAAGATAAGAAACTTAGATGATTGTCATGCCCTTTAAGAAGACCTGGACAAAATAAGTATATGGAGCAACACTTGGCAAATGGAATTTAATGTGAATAAATGCCATGTTATGGAATGTGGAATTGGAGAACATAGACCCCACACAACCTATAAATTATGTGAGAAATCTTTAAAGAATTCTGACAAATAAAGGGATCTAGGGGTGGTTTTAGATAGAAAACTGTCACCTGAGGACCACATTAAGAACATTGTGCAAAGAGCCTATGCTACACTTTCTAACCTCAGAATTGCTTTTAAATACATGGATGGAGAAATACTAAAGAAATTGTTCACGAATGCAGCGGTTGTATGGTGCCCATATCTTAAGAAGCACATCAACAAACTGGAAAAGGTGCAACGGCATGCCACTAAGTGACTCCCAGAACTGAAGGACAAGAGCTACGAGGAGAGGTTAGAGGTATTAAATATGCAAAAACTAGAAGATAGAAGAAAAAGAGGCGATATGATCACTACGTTCAAAATAGTAACAGAAATCGATAAAATTAATAGGGAAGAATTCCTGTTACCCAGAACTTCAAGAACAAGAGGTCATAGATTTAAACTAACGAAACAAAGCTGCCGGAGAAATATACGAAAATTCACCTTTGTAAACAGAGTGGCAGACGGTTGGAACAAGTTAAGTGAGAAGGTGGTGGAGGCCAAAACCGTCAGTAATTTCAAAGCATTATATGACAAAGTGCTGGGCGGTGCCTCGCCTGACGTGGCCTCACCTCGCCTGACCTGACCTGGCCTTGCCTGACCTAGCCTGACCTGACCTAGCCTGGCCTGACCTAGCCTGGCTTGACCTAGCCTGGCCTGGCCTGACCTGGCCTTGCCTGACCTAGCCTGACCTGACCTAGCCTGGCCTGACCTAGCCTGGCTTGACCTAGCCTGGCCTGGCCTGACCTGGCCTTGCCTGACCTAGCCTGACCTGACCTAGCCTGGCCTGACCTAGCCTGGCCTGACCTAGCCTGGCCTGACCTGACCTGGCCTTGCCTGACCTAGCCTGACCTGACCTAGCCTGGCCTGACCTAGCCTGGCCTGACCTAGCCTGGCCTGACCTAGCCTGGCCTGACCTAGCCTGGCCTAGCCTGGTCTGACCTAGCCTGGCCTGACCTAGCCTGACCTGACCTAGCCTGGCCTGACCTGACCTGACCTAGCCTCGCCTGACCTAACCTCGCCTGAAGTAACCTCACAGTAGACCTAATCAATTTAAATGTCTTTTGCTGGGAAGTAGAATAAAGCGTTAGATAACAATCCACGGGACATTTCATGAACAAAACATACTGCCACATAGTTGTTGATCCTCGGGGCCGCTAATTAAGAGGCGTGTACAGGTGTAGGGGTGTAGACAGGTGAGTGTACTAGGCGGTGTATATTACTTACAGTGTAGACATATTGAGGTACTAGCGAGGGAAGGGAGCCCCACACACCACTACAGTGCTCCTGCCCCCTGGCCTGGCATAGTGGTGCAGCGTGCACAAGATGTGAGGTAAGACGGTAGGAATAGTGGCAGATGTTGAGGTGAGAGAGGCTGAGGAGGAGCCCAGTGTTGTGACACTAGCCAGCTGGCCGCGCCCCCTCCCCCGCGGTGCCCGGGACTACGCACTCCTACACACACCACCCAAAAAGTGGCCAAACTTCCTGAGGTTTGACGTCACCGCCCTTCAAACAAATCTATTCAATCTTACTGAAAATCTTGTAGATCTGAGGCAAAGTGAAATTGACACCAGTAATTCCATCTATCATCATACTATCATGCAAGAGGAGCCACACATCTATGGTTCATCCAATAAAATCAGCAGACTTCTAGATGTTACTGCTGCTCGGCTTAGACTCGGTTACAAGTATCTCTGGGAATTCTCATTATCTGCAGATGTAGACTTGACCAAATGTAAACTGTATCAACAAAATTATTCGCACACCCTCCGTCACTATGTGATGGAGTGCGAAAAGATACGTGAATTTAGAGACAATTTTATAACCAATGTTCCAGCGATGTGTCAATATTTCATTCAAAATGATCTGCTACCAGAAATTTTAGCCAAATATCCCCAGTTTGCTAAATGTAGGTAGTAACTAAGTGATTGTAACTTATTCACCGCTGCCCACTGGATGGGGGGGGCGGTGTGCAGGACAAACATATAAATTGTGACACTAGCTCTCCACATGTCAGTTAATTTAGAACCTGTACTTGAGGTCGGTCTCGAACCCATTGTTGATGTGACGACTTATATTGAATTTTGTAACTAGCTCATCAAGATTGTAACTTGCTTAGCTAAATGAATTGTGGGGTTCAGTCCCTGAGCCCATTATGTGCCTCTGTAACCCTTTCCACTACCGCCCACAAGATGGGTATGGGATGCATAATAAATGAACTAAACTAAACTAACTCTTACTGAAACCTATTCTAACTGGGAGCAAATTTTGTTTCTGTGAATTATGTGGGAGAGCGGCATGTACGGATACAAGCCACATCATACACGAGACCATTACCCATCGGATTTGTTAAACCTGCCTAACTTAACCTAACTAAGCTTCACCTAACCTTACCCAACCCAACTCAACCTAATACAACCGAGTGAAATACAGCCTAACATATGTTAATATATCCTAACATATCAATATACATGATTTTAACAAAGGCAATCCACTTCAATCATGCTTTTAATCTCAAATAGTGATTAGTTTTTAGCGTTTTTAATCTTAGTTTTTAAGTGTTTTTCCACATCTTGCGCGAAACGTTGTGCGACTTTAGAAATAGTATATATGACTTTTGACTTTAGAAATAGTATATACTAGCTCTATCTAGAAATCTAACATTTTGCTCGTAACTCAATAGTTATGTATGTACTTTTTATCTAAACAAACAAAATATTTGATTTGGTTTAAGAAAACGCGCTTCATGGAACGTATCTTGTCCGAAACGACCAAACACGGTGTGTACGAGCGATGTGTGACGTCAATGTGACGTTCTCAGTTTTCCTTCTGGTATCTTTTTGGACCCGCGATGTTGTCTGTTCCTTCAGCACTTGCCCTTCTCTCACACCTCTTACGCATATTTCACCTCATTACTTATCTTATATTACAAGATCTATAAAGTTATCGTCTATATATTATTTTACAGTGTAAAATGAGTGTGTGAAGCATTTTATTTACTGCGCTAGTTTAAAGCAACGGGTTTTATCCTGATTTTCCGCCCCGTCGTGCTTAATGACGGACCAGTGGACGTAAACACCCACAAGACGTCACAATAACAAACAAAATAGAAAAGATGTGCGTTTGTCAGCTCATCATGATTAAAACTTGCTTAACTAAATGAATTGTGAGGTTCAGTCCCTGAGCCCATTATGTGCCTCTGTAACCCTTTCCACTACCGCCCACAGGAAAGGTATGGGGTGCATAATAAATGAACTAAACTAACTCAACTAAATCCTGGCATATGAGAGTGATGTGTGTGTTTGTGTATGAGAGTCATGCGGGTTCACGTGATGGAACACTGGCTCTATATTAGTATGCCAGCTGACCCACACTCGTAGTACTAAGAGTGATTGTAACCTATCCACCGCTGCCCACTGGATGGGGGGCGGTGTGCAGGACAAACATATCAATTTATTTATTTATTTATTTATTTATTTATTTATTTATTTATTTATTTATTTATTTATTTATATATACAAGAAGGTACATTAATTGGGATTGTGAGGCTACATAATATAGTAATTACATTCTTGTAAAGCCACAAGTACGCGCAGCGTTTCGGGCAGGTCCTTAATCTAAAAAAAATTTAAGTAGGTAAATACTTGCAAAATTTATAAAAAATGATAACAGTTCCAAGGCAAGAAAAAAAATAAAGGATGAGAGAAAATTGAAGGTATATTAAAGCACATAGGTAGCTGGATTGATTGCAATGACAGTTTGAATGGTAGTTGACAAAAATTGGTAGGCACAATACAGCATATGGCTAGCATTTATTTATTTATTTATTTATTCACAATAAAAAATGTGTTCTTCTTTAGTAAAGAAGACACCAATGAACACAATGATAAGGTTGTTTGGGTTAAGTACATAAAAATTGGGAGATTGGGTAACACTAGATACAGATCAAATTTAAAGCTCAGTGTAGGAAACTACGAAGATGAAATTAGGTACTTTTTGGTTTTGCTTTAAAATGAGGCAAAAGTTTGACAGATCTCCAGATCTTTAGCCCCTGCTACTGCATTGCTCTTCAACAAGACATTTGAACTCCAAACCTTTCCAGATATTCTAAAAAAAAAAGCGAGAGTAACCCCTGTCCACAAATGTGCTAATCTCACAGATGTTAACAACTACAGACCTATATCAATCTTGCCTAACTTGTCAAAAATATTTGAAAAACTAATCTACAAGCAGCTTTACTCTTATCTAGCCAAACACAATATACTTAGCTCTTGTCAATATGGCTTCAGACCCATAAAAAAGCACTAACGATGCACTTATTAGTATGATTAACTTGATTCATGCAGCTCTTGATAAAAATGTCCTGTTGGGTTATTTGTATTTATTTCAATAACCTGTTGGGTTATTTGTGGACCTGCGTAAGGCTTTTGACACTGTCAACCACCAAAACCTTCTTAAATTACATCATTATGGAGTCAGAGGACACTCTCTACAATACCTCAAGTTTTACCTTCCTGACAGGCTCCAGTACGTTTCTGTGAATAATTCAATTTCTCCCATCCTACCCATCAACATCAGTGTTCCTCAGGGCAGCATATTTGGCCCTCTCCTCTTTCTCATCTACATTAATGACCTTCCAAATGCCTCCCAACACCTCAGACCAATTCTATTTGCTGACGACACAACCTTCATTTACTCCAGTCCCCTTTGCTCTAAATGCCACAGTAAATACTGAGCTAATTGTTAAACACTGAGTTTCATTGCCCGAAACGCATTGCGTAATAGTGGCTTTAGGCATTGTATGTACTAGCTCTATCTATATATCAATCCATTAATGTAACATCACTTGTATGTATATACCTTACCTGAATAAACATCTGAATCTAAACATCATCTAAATAAAGTCCATCTTTGGCTAACCGCCAACAAACTCACCCTTAACATTGACAAAACTTTATATATTCTGTTTAGCAATAAATCTCAGAATAAACAATACCCAAATTTGTAACAAAATAGATGGCAAATTCCTTGGCGTTCTTATTGACCACAAGCTGAATTTTCAGGGACACATTCTAAATATATCAAAAAGTTTCAAAAACTGTTGGTATTCTTTCTAAGATCAGATATTATGCACCCCGCCCTTGCCCTGGTGACACTCTATTACTCCCTCACCTATCCATATCTCAACTATGGTATTTGTGCTTGGGGTTCTACTACCCAAAATCCTTTACGTCCTCTAATTACTCAACACAAAGCTGCTATTAGGACAATATCCAACTCTAGCCCCAGACATCACTCGGTACCCCTACTCAAATCTCTCAATATAGTTAGACATTAAGTCACTGCACATTCTCTCATGTGTATTATACATATATAAAACGCTGAACTGTAATGCCAATCCTGACCTCAAAAGCTTCATTGAAGGTTGTAACAGAACCCATGAGCACCACACCAGAAACAAATACAGTTTTGATATTCCAAGAGTACGACTTAAACTAGAAATGCTCTACAAATCAAGGGACCCAGAATGTGGAATGACCTTCCCCATCATGTTAAAGACTGTACCTCTCTCAACCGATTTAAGATAAAAACGAAGCACTACCTAACAAATTCCCTGTAACCTGCCTTACCCCTGTATTGTCAACTCACTGTCTGTTTTTTTTAAACACCGCTGTTTGTCGACCTAATTATATTTGCGCGGCTTTTTCAGCCATGTTCCCCCATTTCTTATTTTTATTTTTATTTGTTCTCGACACATTTTATACTTTAAACTCAATTAGTATTAAGTTTTAGTCTTTTAATGTTTTTCCTGCCCGAAACGCTTTGCATAATAGTGGCTTTAGGCATTGTATGTACCAGTTCTATCTATAAACCTAGCAATTTTTGTACAAATATCTTGTATGTATGTACCTTACCTGAATAAACATTTATTTATTTATTTATTTACTTGACAGCTTTTCAATTCACTAGGGAGTGAGTTCCATAGACTAGGTCCCTTAACTTGCATAGTGTTTACACAGATTAAGTTTGACCCTGGGGATATCAAAGAGATATTTATTTCTGGTGTGGTGACAATGGGTACTATTACATCTGTCCAGGGAGAGTTTCCGAGCATGGTTTGCATTTAAAAACAGGGTTTTGTAAATGTAGTTGACACAAGAGAATGTGTGGAGGGAGTTAATATTTAGCAAGTTTAGGGATTTAAACAAGGGAGCTGAGTGTTGTCTGAAAGCAGAGTTTGTTATTATTCTGATAGCAGATTTTTGCTGGGTGATGATGGGCTTAAGGTGGTTTGCAGTGGTAGACCCCATGCACAGATACCATAATTAAGATAGGGATAGATTAGTGCATACTATAGTGAGAGGAGAGCAGAGTTAGGAACATAATATTTTATTTTAGAGAGTATACCAACTGTTTTGGAGACTTTCTTAGTTATGTGTTGAATGTGGGTGCTGAAGTTGAGTCTCTTGTCTTGGAATAGGCCAAGAAACTTGCCATCATTTTTATTACTGATGTTAATGTTGTCTATCTGTAGCTGAATTGCATTTGATGATTTGCTTCCAAATAAGATGTAGTAGGTCTTTTCTATGTTTAATGTTAGTTGTTAGTTGACATCCATAAGTGGACTTTTTTTAATTCATTATTCACAACATTATTTAGTGTATGTGGGTTGGGGTCTGAATAGATAAGGGTAGTATCGTCAGCAAACAAATGGCCACTGCTTATTTTAAAATAAGCGGGAGAATTCTGGGAAGGAGGAAAAACATTTACGCAGCGCTCAGTGAGTGCTGCGCGTGCCGTGAGGGCGGGCGCACATTTAAGCAAACGCTCGATCTATGATCGAGCCACAGAGATATTACAGGAAAGAGATGGTTGGGTTGACTGCATCTATCTGGACCTAAAAAAGGCTTTCGACAGAGTTCCATATAAGAGGTTGTTCTGGAAACTGGAAAATATCGGAGGGGTGACAGGTAAGCTTCTATCATGGATGAAAAATTTTCTGACTGATAGAAAAATGAGGGCAGTAATCAGGAGGCAATGTATCGGAATGGAGAAATGTCACAAGTGGAGTACCACAGGGTTCAGTTCTTGCACCAGTGATGTTTATTGTCTACATAAATGATCTACCAGTTGGTATATAGAATTATATGAACATGTTTGCTGATGATGCTAAGATAATAGGAAGGATAAGAAATTTAGATGATTGTCATGCCCTTCAAGAAGACCTGGACAAAATAAGTATATGGAGCAAGACTTGGCAAATGGAATTTAATGTTAATAAATGTCATGTTATGGAATGTGGAATAGGAGAACATAGACCCCACACAACCTATATATTATGTGAGAAATCTTTAAAGAATTCTGATAGAGATCTAGGGGTGGTTCTAGATAGAAAACTATCACCCGAGGACCACATAAAGAATATTGTGCAAGGAGCCTATGCTATGCTTTCTAACTTCAGAATTGCATTTAAATACATGGATGGCGATATACTAAAGAAATTGTTCATGACTTGTTAGGCCAAAGCTAGAATATGCAGCTGTTGTGTGGTGCCCATATCTTAAGAAGCTCATCAACAAACTGGAAAAGGTGCAAAGACATGCTACTAAGTGGCTCCCAGAACTGAAGGGTAAGAGCTACGAGGAGAGGTTAGAAGCATTAAACATGCCAAAACTAGAAGACAGAAGAAAAAGGGGTGATATGATCACTACATACAAAATAGTAACAGGAATTGATAAAATCGACAGGGAAGATTTCCTGAAACCTGGCACTTCAAGAACAAGAGGGCATAGATTTAAACTAGCTAAACACATATGCCGAAGAAATATAAGAAAATTCACCTTCGCAAATAGAGTGGTAGACGGTTGGAACAAGTTAAGTGAGAAGGTGGTGGAGGCCAAGACCGTCAGTAGTTTCAAAGCGTTATATGACAAAGAGTGCTGGGAAGACGGGACACCACGAGCGTAGCTCTCATCCTGTAGCTACACTTGGGTAATTACACTTAGGTAATTACCAGGATTTTCTACCTCAGTCCTACACAGCTCCGGTCCATTCCGCTTAGAAATTTGGGGGGTGCTGTGCCAGATCCCCGAAGTCTAGGGCTGCCCGCAGCTACTTACCATATGTCAAGTGCTCACTTGTAGTGCAAGTTGGGGGTTGCAGACTTTACATGTAAACTAGGCACTAGCATATCATTACCTCTGGAAATTCTTATCTATTCTTTTCTATGCCCTCTGTGTATACAGAATATATTTTATACATGCTGTACTGGACTGTGCCACTCAATTAACTCTGGCAATGTTTTTTAATTATAGTATTAAGCTGATTGCGAGTACTGCAACATTGCTTCTGCTAGCTGGCACTAGGCACGGTTAATGTCCTACAACTTATTCCCTTAGTTGCATCTTTGCAGTACTGGCATTCTACTCAATCATGTTACACGACATCTTTTATATTGTGGTACAGCAGTTGCTCTGTAAACATTATTTAATAAATTAGGTCCCCCCACTCCTGGCTTGTTTTTTCTCCTCGATCAGAATATAGGTTTAAGAATATTAGAGACATTAGGCAGATCATTGATATATGTAAGAAATAGAAGAGGTCCTAAGATGCTGCCCTGTGGCACTCCAACGGTAATTGGTAGAGTGGAAGAAGTTATGTCATTGATGGTTACACATTTGTGACTGTCACTAAGATAGGATCGGATGTAGTCAAGGCCAAGGCCTCAGATTCCATAATGCTGGAGTTTAAGTAAGAGGTAGTTGTGATTGACAGTATCAAAGGCTTTTCTTAGGTCAATGAAGAGTCCAATCGAAAACTTATTTTTGTCAAGGGCTGAGTAGATTACGTCAAGGAGACTAATGATTGCATCATTGGTGCTCTTTTGGGACCGGAAGCCAAATTGGCAGGGGCTGAGTATGTCGAATTTTACGAGCTAGGAAAAGAGCTGTTTGTAAATAATTTTTTCAAATATTTTTGATAGAATGCATGGGTAATGTAAAGCAAGGAGAGTGCGCCTATCCGCCCCCCAAGAAGTATGGGACAATACCCGAAGGAGGGTAAGGGCCTTAGAGCACTCAACACGGAGGTAAGAGATATGGGGAGACCAAGACAAACGAATGTCAAGGAATAACCCCAAAAGCTTTGCGGAATCTTTGTACTCAAGGGGATGACCATAAAGTGACAAAGAGGGACAAAGAACGACCCGTTTCCGAGTAAAAGTCATGGCACAAGTCTTAGAAGTAGAGAACTTGAAGCCATGATCTATGGCCCAAGACGACACGGCATCAATTGTAAGTTGAAGCCGGCGCTGAAGGAGAGGCGAATCATCACCCTGACGGCAAAGGGTAAGATCATCGACATAGAGAGCAGAGAAGACACCTGAAGAGAGAGGAAAGAAGACCATTGAGGGCAACCAGAAAATGAGTAGTGCTCAGAACACTACCCTGGGGCACACCTTCGTATTGCTGAAAAGAGGCAGAGAGCGGTACCAAGTTGCACCCGAAAGGAACGACGAGAGAGGAAACTCTGGGGGAAGAGAGGGAGAGAATAAGGAATAAAGTTAGGACAGAATATGATACCGCCAGGTAGTGTCGTAAGCCTTTTCCAGGTCAAAAAGGACGGTAACAACGGAGGTCTTCGCAGCAAAAGCAGTACGAATATAGACCTCCAAGGCCCAGGGCAGACTGAAGCTCAGAGAGAGAGAGAAGGGATCGTTATAGGGAAGGCTGAGATGGGTACAGAAATCTAAAGGACGAGATTCAAGAATAGGCTTACGAAGGAAGGAAGGATTGAGGTAGATGAGAACCAGAGCTAACAGATGGAAAGTGGGAACCCAATTCGGTTGCGACCTGCAACGGGTCCGCCACAAGAGTACAAAGGAGGTGAAGGACCGGCAAGACATCGGCAGCTGCTTAATGCAAAATTATTAAGTTCTTACAGCACCCTGTTGTGTAATAATGATGAACACCTTAATCCACTCAACTTACAAATGAGTATAATCATTGCTATGCTTAACACTTGTGTACCCAGCAGGCACAGGGATAACAGGTCATATTCTATGGCAACCAACCAGCTCCATTACCTTCTCTGGACCCCAAATCTAAGACACAGATTTAGAGAATGAGATAGATATATATCTATTTTTTGCTTTATCCTATTCAGAGTTTTTCTTCATCAATGATTAGAAAAGTTCAACATAAAAGGATGATGTTCTGGAGAATTTAACATGTTTGTATAAAGGACAAGGAATATTTAGGTTAAAGCTGATTTTAGAATAGTCTACAAAGAATGAGACAAAGCTAAGTGTGTGTCCATGAATGTTATAATGTACTGTGTCTGAGGTGAGAGAACATCACCACAATGCTAGAGACTGTTTACTGCACTTCTACTTAGTTTGTATTCCAAGCTTTGTGCCTTTTTTGGGTAATTACATACTGCTTGCTGGTAGTTTGAATGATTACTGCCCTTCATGATCAAACAAATTTATTATCCATCTGCCAGCTTCACCTGTTATTACATAAGCCCTCATTTTAAATATCAACCTATGATCATATTTCTAAATCAGTAAGTCTACATAACAAATATATAACCTTGGATTTTGGAATAATTTCCAGATTTTTACCATAAAAGATCCAAGTGATAAAACTGGCAGCAAATACATAAAAGCAAATCATAATTGTGTTTGTGCAAACCTGGCTTTTCAATTTTGTCATGCTCCTTTTACAGTGTAGTAATTCATAAATTGGGAAGATTTCCACATGTATCTTAGTAATAACAGCTATAATTCCCAATGTGGCCATCAGGGAGACTACACCCCCAACACCCATCGTGCATACCATGTTTTAAGCAGCTTTGGTGGAGCTAATGTTTGGAAAGCGGCAGGTAAGGGAAGCAATGTAAACAAAGTGCTCCCAAGAAGGAAACCAAATAAAGTATAACAAAACTAAAGTTTCACAAAATGCTGACTTTATGATAATTTTCAGTTAAACTAATCGATGGTGAAAATAATTTCCACTGGTTAGCTGCAGATACACATATATTCCTGGTAGCATCTTGTGCCCCAAATTCTAAATACATAATGTATACTGTACCACAAATATCTTGAATATTGTGTCCTTTGAACCAAGCCATTTTCATCAATATACCTATAAAATTCAGTAAAGCTGTGGAATGTTCATTTCAACTATTTATTGTCCTTGCATTCCTGCATATTCAGAACACCTAAAATGGTCTAACACATTTGAAACATACAAAATTCTTAAAAATTTCTAGAGATATTAATATTTTATTTAACCAAGAAGCTCAAGAGCTTTGCACCTTCATTATTGTGTGTGCTTGGATATGGTGGAGCAAGCAGCAGCAGTCGGTATGAGTTACAGTACAGTACTTCTATGTATAGATTGGGAATCCTACCTGAACCTTGCATAGAGGTTTGTCTTTCTCGTGAATAAAGGTACCTGAACATTTGCGGCACCTTCCTGAATCATCTTGAAAAATAAATGATTTAGAATATCTTTAAAGTTGAGCATCTTCACAAGGTGCTTAAGGTGATGTGAGTACACAGTATTCCAGTTAAGAACCAAGTGCTGTCACCAGCAGATTGGGCCAAGGATTTACACGACTTGCAAAACACCAGAAACTATTCTTCTGCAGATAATAAAGACACTATTCATTGTACTCTTAATAAACTTGCCAATGGAATTGCATTACCAATAAAAACTCATTCTACTCAATTGTATTTGCACCTCTAAAATCATTCCTTGTATTCAAATATACTGATAAATTAAAATCTCGCTTTATATTACAGTTCAATGAAGTCTTCTTGTCAATTTTTGTAAGTAATAAAGTATATCATTCCTTAAAATTTTATTTATGTTGCCAACTTTTTTTTTTAACATGTAGAAATTTATATTACCCCTAAAAAGTAAAATTAAATTTAGCCACACACACATTAAGTATACAGGTCAAAATCAATCCGTCTCGTCGAGTACCAAGACTGTCCCTGTTCGCAGGTCTTTCTTACATACGCTCCATTCTTGAAATAACCAGATTCTTGCCACTGCAACATCTTCTCGTTGCTAAAAGGCCCATGTATCTCTGCGTCATCTTTGTCTTCCCACCGAAGCTCCCAAGTGATTTTTGCTAAGAAAAACAAATAAAAACACCAATGCACTGTTTTGTACAAAATGTACATTAATGTACAAAACATGTTTACACAAATATGACATTTAAAGAAATATGGGTGTCTAATGTATATATAATTTTACATGCTAATTACCTCATTTCATGAGATGAGAAGGAATCAAGTCAGAAAAAAGGTGAATCATTCACTATTATATATTACAGATACTGTATTAACAAATATAAATTTCACTTGTTCATTCACTATACAGTATAGCATCACACAACTTATTCAAACACAGTGGCATTTGTTTTTAAATTTGATCAACATAAAACTTGACACAACCTACCAACTGAATCATGCACTTGCTGCCCTTGCAACGATCCCTCGAGTTTATCTTCACATTTCACATCCTTATTCTTATGTTCTTCATCTGCAAACATATCCATTGCAGGCTTGGGAGCAGGAGCTTTAGATCTCTCCACCTACACAAATACAAAGTCACCACATTATGTCATCAAAGAAAATGCCACCAACATATATATTACGAACATGGCACATTTTCTTGTGACAGACATTACAACAGAAAAAAATTATAGAGCTATAAGCACTAATTTTATAAAGTTAAAAATATAAAGCTATTATAAAAAATATCTTATCAAAAAGTTATCTACATAAGAGGGAGACTAAAATCCACCGAGAATTTAAGTCACCTTGAATACTAACACAGCGAGAGGGCTGTAGAACTAACATCTCAAACATGTATGAAAGGGCCGCTTGCACAGAGATGCTAAACATACTAAATAAGTTTAATAAACCATGTCCAAACTACATCATCAATTTCCCATTTATATGAGGTGGAAAAGCTTTAATTGAGAAAAAATAATTATTCATCTGCTCATTATACAATGCAATCGCATTACAACACTGTATATATGGGTAAACAAGCACCAACAACAATCCCTCCCTTGAGAAAGAGGGATAATGTCCTATTGTAAATTAATTATGCAGCAGGGAGTGTGTTACAATGTGAGGTGACAAGGAGGTTTCTAACATGAATGAAAAAGTTCTAACCGACAGAAAAATGAGGGCAGTAATCAGAGGCAATGTATTGGACTGGAGAAAAGTCTTGAGTGGAGTACCACAGGGTTTAGTTCTTGCACCGGTAATGTTCATTGTCTATATAAATGCTCTACCTGATGGAATACAGAATTATATGAACATATTTGCTAATAATGCTAAAGTAATAGGGAAGATATGAAACTTAAATGTTTGTCATGCCCTTCAAGAAGACTTGGACAAAATAAGTATATGGAGCACCACTTAAACATGGCAAATACTTGGCAAATGGAATTTAATGTGAATAAATGCCATGTTATGGAATGTGGAATTGGAGAACATAGACACCACACAACCTATAAATGATGTGAGAAATCTTTAAAGACTTCTGACAAAGAAAGAGATCTAGGGGTGGTTCTAGATAGAAAACTATCACCTGAGGACCATATTAACCCTTAACACTTTCGCTCACCCCGCGCGCCACCCCTCGACAGGGCGATATGGGCCCCAGAGTGTCACGGAAGCGTGCGTTAATTCCGAAAAGTGTATACTCTCTTCAACTTTGTCACCTCAATTCTCCTTCTACGAGATTAAATTTGGTATCATTGTGTTCGCAATAAAATTCTCTACAGCACTAAATGCATATAAACTCCAAAAGCCCGGCTAATTACCCGCAGCAAACAGAGAAAGTGCGAACGAGTTAACCGGGAGCGCGCAAACGGGATAAAATGTTTTCACTATTTTCACTCTGGTCACCTCAATTTTTGTCCTAGGTCTTTCATTTTGGTCTCAATGGGTTCGTAATAAAATTCTCTAGAGGAACATTAGCCTATAAAAAAAAAAACCTGGTCACGCTCCAACCGCCGACGAGTTGAAGACGGGCCACGTGTTAGCCGTGAGTGAGTGCTCAGAGGCCTTCCTGCTACACTCCCAATTCCTACCCTTTTCAAGCCTTTCTTTCGCAATTTTCTTCCTGGAAGGGCCTTGTTTAAGCTGCTAAGGGGTCCTGAGGAGATTTACACCCCTGTATGCAAAAAAAAAAAAAATTCTAAATTAAAAAATTATTTCGTCTTCTAAAAATGTTATTTGCGTTCCCTGAGCACGGGAAAAATAAAAAAACCAGCGTTCAATGCAATGAAACGCCAATTTCTGGGTGAGTCTCGGAGGCTGCCCGGAGCTTACCAGGCTGATATGCTAATGTCAGACTTTGGCATCAGTCATGTGTACAGAGTTCTTATGGGCCTACCGGGGACCACGAGCCAGAATCTGGCTCCCTCAGAGAGGCAAGGGGAGCAATTGCCTATAGAAACCCCCGTGTGATTGGAAGCATTCTATGTCTGCCATCGACCGGGTTAAGCCCCCAGAAAGGTAGGGATCCCAAAACAAACCCCTATTCTGGTGAAAATTGAAACCAAAAGCCGAACGAGTGGATAGAACTCCCCAAACAAAAACGAGCAAACTAGTATGACGTCACCCATCATCGTGCTGCTGTCTGCGCAGCTCCCCCGCTCCCCGGGAGGGGGAAGGGATAGCCCCAGACCCACCATGCCGGCAATCCACACCCCAGTTCTGAGGCTGGATGTCAAAAGACGTGAAAAATCGCCGACTGGAGGAGGGGAGGGATGCCGGGGATCCTCCGGGACTCACCCAAAAAATGGCGTTTCATTACATTCAACGCTGGTTTTCTGGGGGGAGCCCCTACAGCTCCCCGGAGCTAACTACCCACAGAGGAAAATAATAGGGACTGACCCGGGAGGCGGTCGCCGCACAGTACTCAACCCGAAGTCGAGACAACAGGCCGCATCCGCCGACCCAAAGCGACACAGGCCCGACTGGGCCCAGGAACATGTACAAGGTAACGAACAGCCAAGGACCCTGTTCGACCACCAAATTCCCCGTGCCCGAACTTCTTCCCAGGACACAGTACCAAAGACGGCGGCAAGAGCCGCGAACTTGTGGACGTAATAGGCACGGAGATAGACCACAGGCTGGAGAGCCTTAATTGGACAAAAACAAAATGCACCTCCGGCCCAACCAACCAAGCATCAACAAACCAAGGACCCCTCCAGAAAGCAGCAGTCTCATTCTTCGCCAGAAAAGAAGGAGAAGGCAGCAGACAACCAAACCGATCACCCCGACCAAAGGAGCAGAAAACCCCTGCGCAGGAGGAGAGCATGAAGCTCACCTACCAGACCCCCAGAGGCCAATGCAACTGGAAAATAGCCATCAAAAAACAAACCGGAACCGAAGGGGCCACAAAAAAACGAGAAGAAAGAAAAGAGCACTCTGTCCAATAACCAGGACGGTTCAAGCGGCGCAAGAACAGACCAGAGGTGAAACAAGCATGAGACAGCTTACGAACGGCGCAGATGAAAGTACGAAAGCAAGCTGAAGCAACTCCGCCAGCACTGCAAAAAACGAGTCGACAATATGCGGCAAGTAGACGGCCCCCAACCTCCTGCAGAAAAGCCAAGCCAACGCCAACAAATGCAGCCACCGAAGAAGAGACAGAAGGAAAAGGAAGGACCGCCAAAACACCCCATACTGCCGCCAAGAAGCACACAGGTGGGACACCAACAACGAAGCCACCTGACCACCAACGGATGCGAGATACCCAAGGCAGAACGTAATCGGCCCCGCCAAGGGTTATCCGAGCCTAGGAAGAGGCGGAGTCGCAGGAAGATCTCGGGTGCGACCTCCAAGGAAGCAGAGCCGGAAGCCCAAGCCGGCAAGAAGCAGATGAAACGTCCACCAAACAGCAAACTCCCCAACACGAGCAAGCTCGCCAGGAGATCAGAAACCATGGGTCCGACGTGAGACACCAGAGAAGGGACATCGCAAGACCCTGAAAAAACCAACAGGCAGGCCAAGCCAGGAAAACATGAAAGCAAACCTGGCAACAAGAAGGCCAAAAGGCACAAACAAAACACACAACAGTGTGAAGAAGGAAATGATAAAAAGACTAGCAGAAACGCTCCAGCACCAGCGGCCAGGGACAAGAGTGAAGCAGGAAGACGAGAAGAATGCATGAGAAGAATGCAGTTTGTCCAATTATACTCACTAAAAAAATTTCTAAGGTTGCCATAATGTCCTCTACTGAAGTCAGGTTTTTCAACTGCTTCAACCTCCTTATTTTCTTCCAGATTATAACGCATTGCATACTTTATTCCCAAAAAGACATGGTTACTTTTACCCAAGGGAGGAAGGTACTGAATGTCAAATATCTCTTCCTCCTTCCTGGTAAATATCAAATCTAGCATGGAGGAAACGTCCCCTTCCCTCATCCTCGTAGCTTGTTTAACATGTTGATACAAGAATGTTTCCAGGATGAGGTCTACAAACCTACAGGTTCAAAAATCTTCTGATTTAGCTTCATATGCTTCCCAGTCTATGGATTTCAAGTTGAAGTCACCGACTATCAACAGTCGTGATCTATCGTTATCCGCTCTCGCTATAATCTCTCTCATTATTGTTATAAGACCTTCTCGTTTACTATCTACCTCCTCCTTTGACCATGTGCTGCTTGGCGGTGGACTATATGCATTTATGATCATTAGTTTATCATCCTCATGGCAGATCTCTAGTGCTATTATATCAACTTCTTGTGGATTGGCTGTCATTATTTCCTTCACCTTTAGGCGTTCTTTCATCAGCACAGCAACGCCACCGCCTTTCCTAATTTTTCTGTCCCGTCTCCAAATTGAGTAGCCCCTTGGGAATATGACCTCATTTAAAATAACATCCTCAAGTTTTGTCTCTTGAGTGCAACAATGTCTGGTGTCTGCAGCTGTATTACATCACTTAACTCCAGTATCTTTAATCTCACTCCATCTATGTTGGTGTATGCAATCTTCAGAAACTTGTTTCCCCTCTCCTTATTCTTCACTCCCCCTCTCTATATGATTTTCTTGGTTTGCCTTTATGTACCATTTTACTGGTCTGCCTACCCCTATCACTTAGCAGAAAAAAAGAATTGATTTCTTCTTCATTCTGCTCTCATTTAAACGTTTTGCCTCGGCGAGGTTCAGTTTCAGCTTCTCTCTGTCTTCTTTTGAAAGATCTCGTCTTAATGACCACACTTTCCCATCCTCATCACTTTGTAATTTTCTAGCATTCCTTAGTACTTCTTCCATCTGTTTGGCACCGTTTAGGGTGATCATCAAAGGTCGATCTTTCCCTTTTACATATCTGCCTATTCTCCTGTAGTCGCACACATTCTCTATGGTTGTAAGACCTTCTATGAGGCCAACAATTTTATCTACTACTTTTGCTTCTTCTACAGCTCTTTCTGACCTAGATGTTATCTCCTTCTCTTTGCAACCAAAGATTATCAGGGACTTACTCCGATCAACTGTGTTTTGCACCAACTTCGGGTTAGATGCCAATTCCTTTCTTACTTCCAGCCTAATGTTTGTTTTATCTTGGTTGCTGCAGTGTTTGACTTCCTCTACTGCTTCTTCAATTTTTTTCTTCTCCTTGGCCACTTGTGCATAGGTGAGTTGCATATCTTTCTTGCACTGTTCTATTCCCTGTGAAACTTCCTCCATCTGTGCTGACAAAAGCTGTTTCTCCTGTTGAATTTCCTTACCTAACCTATTGTAGTCATTTATGTCTATGTTTGCTTCAACTTCTTCCAAAGCTATTTTTAAGAGTTTATTTTCCTTTTCCATGGTTTGCAATTTGCTTCCAATTGATTCTTATCCTTGCACAAGTCTTTCACTAAACCCTCAAGACATAAAACTTGGCTATTCAAATGGTTATTACTTTCTTTCAATTTACTAATTATTTCTACATGAGAGTTCACTATAGTATCTAATTTTACCAACTTGTTATATAGACTACTAATATCAATGCTTTCTTCATTGAATCCCACAAAATCAAGCTCTGTTTTGTTTTTCCTCTTGCCGGCAGCCATCTTGAATGTTCTTCTCTGCACTGTTAACACTAGGGCAACTTTTTCTCACCCATGTTTTCACTTCCCTTGGCACATTCCTGTTATCTCACCTATTTTTCAAAAGCACTATACCTTTATGTACTCTGGGACACCACTCACTATCATCATCCTGTACTACAATACTTAGGATTGTTGAAATATGCTGGAGCTCCTCTGCTGCAAGTGTTGATGCAAGGGTGACAGCCTCACAGTGAGACAGTAGGGTGACAGCCTCACAGTGAGACAGTAGGGTGACAGAGCCTCACAGTGAGACAGTAGGGTGACAAGAGCCTCACAATGAGACAGTAGGGTGACAAGAGCCTCACAGTGAGGCAGTAAGGTGACAGCCTCACAGTGAGGCAGTAGGGTGACAGAGCCTCACAGTGAGGCAGTAGGGTGACAGAGCCTCACGGTGAGGCAGTAGGGTGACAGAGCCTAGCACATTCTGTAGTCTGGATGGACGATATATTGATACATGACACAGTGAAACCAAGAGGGTTAGTTAATAATATGAGGAAGATAAAAATACAAAAGCAATGGTACAGTACATGAACAAATGTTGTCCATGAAAGTCAATGTGAAATGAAGACTTACCAATGAGAACCTATGCAAGATACATCATGGCAGTTTTCCACAAAACTACAACTGCAGATGCATGTTGAATAATAAGTTGATTGATAATTGTACCTACCTTAAGAGTTATCATTTCAAAGGTTTCCTGGTAGACGTCCATGTTGCCAGTTGTAACAATTTTATTAGCTAACTCGGTGAGTTTGAGGATGTCCGACATATTATTGTCTCCATTCTCACTCCCTAAATTGCCGGTTTTTTTCAACTTCCATCTCTGTGATGAGGAAATTTTCTTGTTTCCACCAAGCCTCTGAAAATTTCAATTTACTCCTTAACATTTGTTATTTCAGAAAATTAATTTTGAAAAAACTTAACTGACCACAAGTACCTTACATGTACATTAATCTTATGGCGTACTGGAGTTCTGCTCTGAACAACCTCCAAGGTAAACTCACTGACATGGAGGAAATACGGTGCACAAGAAGCATGCTCTTTTCCATAAACATATTCACTATAGTTTTGCAGATTTAGTTATTTTAAGACTTCTCAGCAGCATTATGGTAAACACACAAACCACATATACTCATTATCTAGTTTTCCACTTTCCCGATGGTAGGGCAGTACATGCTGTGAAAAAGTTTGAGTTAAGATATAAAAATTGACACACCCTCACTTACATTAACCACTGTGCTGTGCCAACCGAGAAAACTCGGTCGGTGGGAAACTGTGCCGAGAAAACACCTTTTGAATATTTCGTACCAATTCAAAATGCGTGCATGGTAGGTTGTATACAAAATGGACTCTTTGGACCTCCAGTGAGAGGCAGCCCTCTTGGAAAAAATTCTCAGAATGTCCTAGGGCTGCTGGCTGGGTTAGTACTTTAGTGAGCAACCATGGGTGGTGCACGCTCCTCTGGCTCCCATACACCTGTCCGACACGGTGTTGAAAGATCGGTCTCTGTCAGTGAAATTCAGACCTTATTGTTTGAAGAACATAAAGGTCATGATATTTATCAAGCTAGATGCAATAAGGACCTGATCAAGCTAGCCACAATAAGGATCTAACACAAAAGTCGGATGCAAGCGATACAGCACCTATGAGGACAATACAGCAAGCGTATCCAGTTGTAGCTCTGAGCGCAACCCTTGCCCACCTATGCCATCTCCAATTTTTATAGATGATACATAGATGTATCATTTTCTGGGCTCAATGATGATGCATCTGATACAAGTAGCATAGATGAACAGTGTTAGCGGCTTCCATGATGGTGTTTTCCACAGATATTTTCAAGACTAGCTGAACCTTTTCCTGGTTAACTGAATCGCTTCCAGAATGACTGAATCTCTTCCAGTGAGGGACCTTACAAAGCAATCTTTTCAAGACTACCTTACACTTTACAAGCTTTGCTACATACCACCTACAAGTACTAAAGCCAAGGGTGTACGTGAGTGCATTATTTGCAAGCACACAGAACGAAGAAACAGCAAGCGAAAATCTATCTGTACCTGGTGCAACGAGAACGAAGTCGCGCTGTGCACCATGGCCTACTTCGTTGATTATTACTCACTTCCAAAGTACTGAGTGTGTAATACAGTGTGTTACTGTGTAAATAGTGTGTGAAACTGTACATATTGTAACTTGGTGAATTTTTAACAAGTAATATTGCGACAATAAACATTTATTGTGGACACATTACTGATATTTGTATCACAGTTCCATGGAACATTATGAACATTCTACTCATAGATGCTGTATCACTTGCATCCGACCTTTGTGTTAGGTCCTTTTGTGCCTAGCTTCACCAATATCGTGACCCTTATGTTCATCAAATAATAAGGTCTGAATTTCACCGACAGAGACCGATCTTTCAACACCGCGTCGGTCAAGTGTTTGGAAGCCAGAGGCGCGTGCACCACCCATGGTTGCTTACTAAGTACTAACCCAGCCAGCAGCCCTAGGACATTCTGGGAATTTTTTCCTGCCTGGAAATCTTTTTGCTGCCTGTCACTGGAGGTCCTAAAAGTCCATTTCGTACACAACCTACCGCGCACACATTTTGAATAGGTACGAAAATATCAAAAAGAGTTTTCTCGGTTGGCGCAGCACAGTGGTTAAAGAGCAGAACTCGGCCCATCCTCCTGAAATGAAAGTACAGTACTTATAGTAACAATATGGTTGAACGTACAAATAATGTCATGATGGGCCAACAGAAAGTAGACTTTTGTATTACTGAATTTAGACAAAATGGAAAAGTTTTTCTATTTGGACAAATTGGAATTTTTTCTATTTATGTTGCTAATGAAACTTAACCTAATCTAATCATCCTAGGCCTAATACATGTTATCTGATGCCTAATATAGTACATATATATGTTTACTAGGCCTTAGGAATATTTAAGTTAGGTTTTTAACTTTATTTTTTCAAGACTATAAAATGAACAGTACCCAATTCTACTTTCTATTTGTCCATCACATCTATATTTGTATGATCGCCCATAGTTACAAAAAGTACTATCTAATCAGGAGGACGGAGTGGCAGAACTCCACCACATCATAAAACTACATGTAAAGTGTTCATGGTCATTTGTTATAGAAACATATCATTATAACTTTCTTTATATAAGATGCTTCCACCTACTCTTGTTCCATATCACTTCTTGTGAAATATTTACTATTATTCCTTACATCATTTCCACGCCTCTCTTTCTTTCTCCTCTTCACCTTACCATATAATTCACTTGAAGACATGCTCTTCACCACCTATTTATTCAGCATAACCAAATTATACACTCTCCTCAATCTTATGATTCACTGGCTTTTGTACAAAAACGCTTTCTATATTTTCAATATTCTGTCTTGCCTCCAAACAACACACGTGCGTATCAGACAGTCCATTCACACTGCTTTATTTGTACGTACTCCAAATCCATGCAGTTTTTTCGACACGTAGCTTCCTATCTTGTTCCTCGTAACCAAACCTTTTATTGCATCAGTAACTATCCTTCACCTGACTCGCCCAACTCTCAACTTGGCTTGTACAAATTCCCTTTGTACATTTCTCAATGCACTAAAGTACATTGTACAATTTTCATTTCTCAATCACACCCTATCATCTCATGCATTCAAGTGTTCAACTGCAGGTAGCAGGCCTCCATCCCTGCTAATTTTGCCCACCATAACTTTATGTCCACTCTCATAGTAGTCTTCTCTCAAACATATTAACAAAGCTTTAAATTACTCTAGAACACGTGTTTAAATGTGATGGTTTAGGCACGTTTCACAAATGAATGACGAGAGCAGTGAAGAGTGAGCTCATAGGAATTTGAGGATAGGAGGGAAAGATAAATGGGTAGGAACAATTGAGGCTGAGGAAATGGAAAAGAAAGGAATGAGGAAAATGTGAAAAGAGTGAGGGAACCCGTGAAAAGAATGAGGTGTGCGTGAAAAGAATGAGGTGTGCGTGAAAAGAACGAGAATGCATAAGGCATGAAAAAGAGAAACATGTGAAAAGACTGAGAAATGCATGCAAAGAATGAAGAATGCGTGCGAAGAAGGAGAAAAGCATGAAAAATCCACTCAGTAAACATTTATTGAGTGAACAAACAAATGAAATAGAATGGAATAAATATGAAATGCAGAATTGCACAAGTGAAGAATGATCACACACAGACCAACACGTGGCAATGCAGTGGAAGTGTAGCCATGTAAATAGTCATCACAGAGGTAAATGTATACCATACCGTGTTATAATTTCCTTCCAGCAATATTTCCTTCTGTGGCCAGACCAACTGGCCTTACTATCTGCCACTGTAGAAGTCTGGGCTATTTTTGTCCCCACCCTCCCAAACTAGAAAGAGAATAGCAAACCTTTAAAGCCTTGGCTACTGTTTCTCCTGGTTTTAAAAAGGCAAGAATTTCCGTGTAAATTGCAATAATGCCATCAGCAGCTTCTCGATCTATCTCATCATCATTGTCTGCATCACTATCTATGTCAGATCCATACTTCTTCTCATCTCCTTCACGATGCTTCACCTGAAGTGATAATAATGCGTTAATAGGGATGGAATTTTCCGAGCGCTCTGAAGACTCAATATTACAGGTAATTTTTTTAAGCAATAAAATGGAGTTATAAAAGCACCGTTGAATGTAATGAAATGCCATTTTCTGGGCGGGAACCAGAGGCTTCCCAGAGGTATATTGGGCTGTTGCGTATATATGTATTAGACCATGGCAACAGTCAATCGATGAGTTCTAGGCCTACTGGGGACCATGAGCCAGAATCTGGCTCCCCCTCAGAGAGGCACGAGGAGCAATACCCTATCTTGAGATTATCTTGAGATGATTTCGGGACTTAGTGTCCCCATGGCCCGGTCCTCGACCAACCCTCCACCCCCAGGAAGCAGCCCATGACAGCTGACTAACTCCCAGGTACCTATTTACTGCTAGGTACCAGGGGCATCAGGGTGAAAGAAATTCTGCCCATTGTTTCTCGCCGGCGCCCGGGATCGAACCCGGGACCACAGAATCAAGCATCCAGTGTTCTGTCCGTTCAGCCACCGGCTCCCTATAGACACCCCCGTGTAATTGAAAGCACTCTATGTCTGCCATCTACCAGGTCTGGCACCCAGAAAGGTAGGAATTCTAAAACAAACTACAAATGGTTAACCCTTGTATGGTGCCTGGATATTTAGCATGTCACTCACAGGTGCATACCAAAAAAAAAAAATATATATTTTTTCTTCTAAACCTGTTAAATTGTGTTCACTGATCATGGGAAAAATAATAAAAAAAATCGTAAGTGGCATATATTGCCCGCTATAGGGCAGAAGAAGTCTGGCAAAACAGGCGCTGACTCAACGTGCGTCCCAGGCGGTCTATTGCTCGCCAGCTGTCAGGCCGGAGTTGCCACAAAGAGATAATTACCTAATTATTTCAATGTCTCTGATTTTTCGTAGTTTTTTTGCTGTTATATTACTCAATAGTGTGTAGTGTGAAATATTTATATAATGAAATGAGTGAATCATCGCTGTACTAAAAAATATGGTGTGCATATTGTTGATTCAATTATGTCCATCAAACAGTGAACAAATATTTTGTCGGTTATTACACTATATACACAGGTTATATACAAGTATCTGCACGTTTTGTTCACCATAACGAACCACTAAGTTGCTATTATGAGTCAAAAAGTAACAAGGAGTGACCGCCACACACCAGCCAGCCATTCACTCCCTCAACACCTCACTCGCCCACATTCTCCTCCCACCATACTGTTTTTGCTTTTATTCACTATATACAGGCGTTATATATAAGTATCTACATTCGTGTTCACCATAACGAACCACTAAGTTGGCATGCTGAGTGGCAGTGGCAATGGCAGCCCGCCACTGGCTGCCTCTCCCTCCCTCCCTCACCTCACCTGACTTGCCACCATTCTCCTCCCACCATACTGTTTTTGCTTTTATATACAGACGTTATATACAAAATTTCTGACACCAACTCCCTGTGGTGTCAGAACCCCCTACACTCCCTGTGGTGTCAGGAGAACCCCCTACACTCCCTGTGTTGTCAGAAGAACCTCCTTCATTTCCTGTGGTGTCAGGAGAACCCCCCTTCAATGCATATAGTGTCAGGAAAACCCCCTTTTAATGCCTGTGGTGTCAGGGGAACCCCCCCTTCAATGCCTGTGGTGTCAGGGGAACCCCCTACACTCCCTGTTGTGTCAGGAGAACCCCTGGTACAAACAATGGTTAAGATAAAGAAACACCAGCACTGCTCTCAAACAAAATATTCCCATTGCCACACTGAGGATTATTTTAAAAATACCTAGCAGTATTAATATTGAACATAAACATGTTAATACTTTAGAGGCCTTTGTATTAACATGACAATTATGGCCAAATAAAACTACACAGTATAGAGGCCATTAAAGTTATCAATGATAGAACAGTAATTACATTGCATACCTTAACCCAATCAATGTCATCAAGCCAAGCATCTTTAATTACATCAGCATCTTTCTTAAAATGGTAAAACCCATCCCCATCAAAGTGACCATCTTCCATTTCCTCTTTCATGTTGAATGGTGTTATCTGGGTCTCGCCCTCAAAGTCCACTGTACCATCTTCTTGACCTATAATTATAGTATGCATAAAATAAAATAAATTCATTACAACACCAATATTATTTATAAAGAAGAATAAGATGATGAAAATATGTGGTGTATGTAAACCTGTTCACCTAGCAGTAAATAGGTACCTGGGAGTTAACCCTTAAACTGCGCATGGTGTATATATACGCCATGAGTAACATGTCCCACGGTGTGCATGGAGTATATATATGCCATAGGGTGCCAGGCACGATTCAAATGGCCCGCGGTTACACAGGGTTTACATTAGCTTCCTCAGGGCTCTTGTAAACAGACTCCATTTTTTTTTTTTAAATCATGGGCAATATTCTCCGGTGTGAGAGCCACAGTACTGTTGGAGCAATCACGGCTGGCGCACGCAGCATGAGCAAACAGCATTGCTGTTAAGCTTGTGACCGCAGCATCACCGAAAAATGTCAAAATAAATATATAAATGATATTATTTAGCGATGACAATATTACAGATGACACCTGACTGTGATAAAATATACAATATTACAGATGACACCTGACTGTGATAAAAATGACCAGGATTGTGATAATAGCAGCATTGTTGTGATAATTAGCACTGTGTGGGAGGAGTGATGCTGAGGGACAGAGGGAGATAGCATCAGTTTACTGACTGTGTGGCCACCTGTTATTGTCTGTATTCACCATACCAGCTCAGTGGTTCTCTATGGTGAACACAAATGAAGATACTTATATATAATGGGTGTATTAGTGTAATAACAGCAAAAGAATTATGCTGAGAGGAGCCATTTGGGTGACGGAAGTGACGTCGTCTACATGATTTGTCTGGCTGTGTAGAGGGTGGTCACTATGCTCTTTGTGCACCCTACAAGTTTAGGTGTACAGTTATGGTGCATACAACATGTAGATACTTATACATGTGTATATAGTGTGATAACACTGCAAACAGTATTGTTGGGGGAAAAAGTTTAGTGTGTGTGACCTTGAATGAGTGAGGAAGACGCCAGCTGACTGAGTGTACCGACGATTCTTAGTGCCTGAACTAACTATATCAGCTTAGTTGTACAGTTGTGGTGAACAAAACATGTAGATTCTTATATATAACATCTGTATATTGTGAATAAAATATAAAACAGGATGGTGGGAGGAAAAAGTGGGCAAGTGAGGCGTTGTTGAGAGAGTGGCTGGCTGGTGTGTGGCTGTCACTTCTCGTTGCTTTTCGACTCTCAATACCAACTTAGTGGTTCGTTATGGTGAACAAAACATGCAGATACTTATATATAACATGTGTATAGAGTGTAATAGCAGCAAAACTATTTGTTTATTGTTTTATGAACATAATAATTGAATCACTAATATGCACACCATACTTTTGAGTATAGCGATTATTCACCACTTTTATTATATAAATATATTACAATACACACTATTGAATAATATTACTGGAAAAAACTAAGAAAAAATCAATCAGAGACATTGAAATAATTAGGTGATAATATCTTTCTGGCAACTCCCACCTGTCAACTCGGGTGACGCTGACTGGCTCTGACAACCGCTCTGTCAACGCCCACTTTTTGCCAGACTTCCTCAGTCTATTGCGCCCAAAATATGTTGCCTACGATTTTTTTCCCCGTGCTCAGGGAACACAAATTAACATTTTTAAAAGATGAAATAATTTTTTAGAATTTTTTTTTTCTTGTGCACAGGGGTGTAAATGTCCTCAGGACCCTTTAGCAGTGGAAGGGTTAAACAGCTGCTATGGGCTAAAATGAACAAATCCACAAGGGCCGTGACGAGGATTCAAACCTGCGTCCGGGAGCATCCCAGACACTGCCTTAATCGACTGAGCTACGACAGGTAAAAGGGTTGAAACTTAAGTTCTACTGAACTTACTGGATCCCGTAGCCTCTCCGAGGCACAAACCGGGCTTTTACACAACCCCCCCCCCTGCACCCGAGCTATGTCAAAAGGACGAAGGAGACGCCAAACCAAATCACCTGCAGAACATAGGCTCTGAAGGGCCATGACGCAAGCGTTCGAGTCCGTATCCGCCGGAGGCGGCCAGAGCACCCATGCCGAAGAGGAGGGGAGCAGCGAAGGAGGCTCCCCACCCTAGAACGCAGGAAAAACCTCGTGACTTCCCAACAGCGGCACCCCATAACACCCCCAAAGCAACGGGCACAGATTGGAATAAGAAAAGAGCGGGAGGCGAAGCCCCCCCCGAGAGAAATGGATGCAGAACACGTGTGCACACAGCCCGGAACCAAAACAAACTCCCACTGCGCATGCGCAGGACGTGAAAGAAAGTAGCCCAGCCAGGCGAGAAGTAGCCCAGCCAGGCGAGAAGTAGCCCAGCCAGGCGAGAAGTAGCCCAGCCAGGCGAGAAGTAGCCCAGCCAGGCGAGAAGTAGCCCAGCCAGGCGAGACGTAGCCCAGCCAGGCGAGACGTAGCCCAGCCAGGCGAGACGTAGCCCAGCCAGGCGAGACGTAGCCCAGCCAGGCGAGACGTAGCCCAGCCAGGCGAGACGTAGCCCAGCCAGGCGAGACGTAGCCCAGCCAGGCGAGACGTAGCCCAGCCAGGCGAGACGTAGCCCAGCCAGGCGAGACGTAGCCCAACCAGGCGAGACGTAGCCCAACCAGGCGAGACGTAGCCCAACCAGGCGAGACGTAGCCCAACCAGGCGAGACGTAGCCCAACCAGGCGAGACGTAGCCCAACCAGGCGAGACGTAGCCCAACCAGGCGAGACGTAGCCCAACCAGGCGAGACGTAGCCCAACAAGGCGAGACGTAGCCCAACAAGGCGAGAAGTAGCCCAACAAGGCGAGACGTAGCCCAACAAGGCGAGACGTAGCCCAACAAGGCGAGAAGTAGCCCAACAAGGCGAGACGTAGCCCAACAAGGCGAGACGTAGCCCAACAAGGCGAGACGTAGCCCAACAAGGCGAGACGTAGCCCAACAAGGCGAGACGTAGCCCAACAAGGCGAGACGTAGCCCAACAAGGCGAGACGTAGCCCAACAAGGCGAGACGTAGCCCAACAAGGCGAGAAGTAGCCCAACAAGGCGAGAAGTAGCCCAACAAGGCGAGAAGTAGCCCAACAAGGCGAGAAGTAGCCCAACAAGGCGAGACGTAGCGCAACAAGGCGAGACGTAGCGCAACAAGGCGAGACGTAGCCCAACAAGGCGAGAAGAAGCCCAACCAGGCGAGAAGTAGCCCAACAAGGCGAGAAGTAGCCCAACCAGGCGAGAAGTAGCCCAACCAGGCGAGAAGTAGCCCAACCAGGCGAGAAGTAGCCCAACCAGGCGAGAAGTAGCCACCAAACCAAGGCGAGAAGTAGCCCAACAGGCGAGAAGTAGCCCAACCAGGCGAGAAGTAGCCCAACCAGGCGAGAAGTAGCCCAACCAGGCGAGAAGTAGCCCAACCAGGCGAGAAGTAGCCCAACCAGGCGAGAAGTAGCCCAACCAGGCGAGAAGTAGCCCAACCAGGCGAGAAGTAGCCCAACCAGGCGAGAAGTAGCCCAACCAGGCTACATGGAGCCCAAACCAGGGCGACATGTAGCCCACCAAGGTAGAAGTAGCCCAACCTGGTGACAGCAGCCCAACTGACGACAGCTAGCCCAACTGACTACAGTAGCCCAAACGGCGTACCAAGGAGCCCGAACGGACTACAAAGGAGCCCTAAAACGGCTACAAAGGAGCCCAAAACGGCGACAAAGGAGCACAAACGGCTACAAAGGAGCCATAGGAGCCCAAACGGCTACAAAGGAGCCCAAACGGCTACAAAGGAGCCCAAACGGCTACAAAGGAGCCCAAACGGCTACAAAGGAGCCCAAACGGCTACAAAGGAGCCCAAACGGCTACAAAGGAGCCCAAACGGCTACAAAGGAGCCCAAACGGCTACAAAGGAGCCCAAACGGCTACAAAGGAGCCCAAACGGCTACAAAGGAGCCCAAACGGCTACAAAGGAGCCCAAACGGCTACAAGGAGCCCAACCTGTCCAGATCAGAAGGAACCAGTATGGAGGCAAACTCCGGGACATGCAGGAGGTAAGCCGCAAAGGCCAACTGCACCACAGGCGAAGAGATGCGGTTAGCCGAAAACCTCCGGAAGACGGAACCGAAGAAACCACAGGGACACGGAACCGAACCCGGGGAGGAGCAGAACCCAAGCCCAAATCGTACGCAGAGGGGGAAAAGAAAACCCCACTCCTCACAACAGTAAGCCCCGCTCAGAAGGACGGAAATCCAGGCGGGGCGCAATGGAGCCCAAGGCCCCCAAGGCCGCTCCTCCCCAACCCCAGGAGCCTCTACACCAGGCCCCGGCGCCGAGTCGACCTCCAAAGCCCCGGGCCCACAAGAAAAAGCCGGGGCAGCCGAGAGAGCTGAAAGAGAAGGGACCCACTGGTCAGACCCCGGAGCATCGGCCGGAGGAACAGACTCGAATGCCTCCGCAGCTACCCTGGACGGGGCAACCCCCGAAACTGCCCAAGTCTCGGAACCTCTAACCCCGCCCCGACCCCGAAGCCTGCAGATGCATAGGGGCCGGAAGCAGGAGGGGGAAAAACAAGGGGGGCGTGGAAGAACCAAGGCCGAAGCGACCAAAACCCCCAAGTCCGGGTCCCTACACAAGCGGGGCAGCATTGGGGCGTCCGGGGAAGCGACAAACCAGAGCGCGTTGCAACATCCTACCCTGCAACGCGCGAGCCGCCTGCACCCACGGGAATTCATCAGCAGACTGGGTGAATGGAGTCACGAACAAGCAACAAAGCTCGCAGGACTCAGGGTCGAATGTGTCACCAACCCAACAGGCAGCATGACAGAGGCAAAAACAAGGAGAGTCACCCTGAGACAAAGGGACAGAGCAACCCTCAACTCACACATAGCGAGAGGGGACACACGGGTCTCCACTACTGGACCCGAGAGCCCCCGGGGGGTTTCCTAGGGCCCCCTAGACTGGGTCTGCTAAGGGTTATCCCAGGCAGGGCACTGCTAACCGGCGCCCCAAACTACCAAGCAAACTGCTAAAGCTGAACCCACGGGACGCAGCCCGTCCTCCAAAAATGGGGTAGGAAATGTAAGGAGACAAATAAGTGCAATTATGTACTATTCATAGCAGTTAGAAATTGTACTTATTTTCACTTAGTATTAAATCGTACTGTCAAATATATTGTGAATATTTGAGTTTACCTGAAAAACTGAATAGAAAACCACAACCTCACCTAACCATCTTAGTTTTTGAAGATAATAATTGTATTGCTTCTTAATTACAATTAGTACTTAACCTATAGCTATATTGATATTACAGTTTTATAAAACTAATAAAACAAAACAAAAATATATCAATAAATTGTAAAGTAACTCAGGATATTTTAAAATTTTGTATAAAATCTATATTGTTTAATAAACCTGAAAAAGAAATTCCTGATATTTAAAACTTGTGTATTGCTAATTGAAATTGAAAACTGCATCCTAAAATTCTGAATGTGATAACAGAAAACGAGGAGAATTAAATCGGGGGAGGGAGTTGGGTAAATGTAACAGCCCCATAAGTACAATTATGCACTGGTTATGACAGTACGAAAGTGTACTTATTACACTTAGTATTAAATCGTACTGTCAATTCGGAGGATGGGTTGCAGGACATGTCCACTTGCAAGGGCAAAGCAGGGGGTGCCACCACACAAATAAACCTAATATAAGGGGGGGGGGGAACACAAGACAGACCCCCTACCAGGCAAAAACAAATATAAAAGAAAAACCACACAAGTGGACAACGTACCCAGAGGGAACAGAGCCGGCCGCTGTCATAGATGAAAACTAGCTACGCAGTATCCTGTGCCCCACCAGTGCTATAACTACTACTCACCCCAAGGTAAACAAGGGAGTAAAACCCCCAAACACTCGGGGCGGCCAAACGCCAAGCAGCGAAAAGCCAACAGAGGTAGACCCAAGGTGACTTGTGGAAGGCAACCCCAAGCCCCAAGGGCGGTACTTACAGGGCACTCAGGGAAGGTGACCCTAAGCACATGCAGCCCGAGTACCTGAGAATACTACTCCCAGCTCACACGACCACAATAAGAGCAGCACTGCAAACAAGTCACAGCACTGAGACAAGACCGGAGCTGGAGCCACACAACCGTGCATGATCCCATCAGCCGAGGAACTGGGGTGGAGATCGCCGGCGCGGGGGTCTGGGGCTCCCCCTTCCCCCTCCCGTGGAGGGGGGAGCTGCGCAGACATGCAGCGCGGCTCGTGTGATGTTATGCTTGTTAGTTCGTTTTACTGGGGGAGTTCTGTACACTCGTTTGTCGATTTTTGTTGTTAACCAGAAAAGGGGTTTGTTTTGTGGCGCTTACCTTTCTGGGTGCCTGTCCCGGTCGATGGCAGATATAGAATGCTCCAAATCACACGTGCATTTCTATGGGCCATTGCTCCCCGTGCCTCTCTGAGGGGGCCAGGTTCTGGCTCGTGGTCCCCGGTAGGCCTAGAACTCCACCCACATCGACTGATGCAAAATAGTTAGGGTATCCATATCAGCCATGGATAGCTCCAGGAAGCCGTAGGGGCTCCCCCCAAAAAAGCAACGTTGAATGTAATGAAACGCAACATTCTGGGTGAGTCCCAGAGGCTCCCTGGAGCTATCGGGTAATGTGTGATGTATTAGGCCGGGGCATTAGTTTAAGTAGTTTGACCTACCAGGAACCATGAGCCAGATCCTGGACCCCTCAGAGAGGTTGCAGGTAGCAAAGACCCTGGGAAAATCCCCCTGTGGTTGGGGATTTTCCTTATCTACCACTGACCGGGGGTTAGGCACCCAGAAAGGTCTGCATGACAAAACAAACCCCACATGTTAAGAAAAGCACCACTAAAACCAAAAGGAGAGGTAGAACTCCCTCCAATCCTAAGGAAACAAGCAAACATCACACTCCACTGCCACGCCGCTTGTTCACGCAGCCCTCCCCCTCCCCAAGAGGAGGGGGGGGGGGGAAGCCCTGGACCTCCCCACACCAGCTACTTCAGAACACTCCAGTTTTGAAGCTAAGCGCCAAACAACGCGAAAAAGCACTGACTGGAGGGAGGGAGGGAGGGAGGGAGGGAGGGAGGGAGGGAGGGAGGGAGGGTTGCCGGGGAGCCTCCAGGCCTCACCCAGAAAATGGCATGTCATTACATTCAATGCTGGTTTTCTGTGGGAGACCATTCGGCTTCCTGGAGCCACATAACCAAAGATAAGGAAAACAGGGACTTATTCGGGAAGCAGCCACAAACTCCTTAACGTGAAGTCAAAACAACTGGTTACAACGTGTGACCCAAAGCAACACAGGTACGCCTAGGAGCAGGAACATTAACCAAATAATGGGCTGCCAGGAACCTGTTCGACCTCCAAAATTCCCGCGCCCATATATCAGCCTAAGACATGTTGCAAAATATGGCAGCCAATGCAGCAAACCTCCTAATGTCATGGGCATGAGGATCACAGGCTGGCTAGACTTAATAACCCTGCAGATGACCTGCAAGAACCGAGTCCTGGAACAAGGAACAAGGGAAACTCGATCAACCCAAAGTGCATCCCCAGTCACCGAAGCGTGCAGATAACAGCAAAGACCCGCAACAGAACACAACCCATGATGCATCCCCCTCCTGACTAATCAAGCATCGATGACCCAAGGACCCCTCTGGAAAGCACCCGTTTCATTCTTCGCCAGAAAAGGAGAAGCTGCAATCGAACAATCTAACACCAGGATCGAAAGAGCAGAAACCCCTGCGCTGGAGGACAGCATGAAGCTCCACGATCTAACCCCCAGAGGCCAATGCCAACAGAAACAGAGCCTTGGAAAAACTATCTTGAACCGAAGGGGCCACCACAAACTGAGAAGAGGAAAGATGGGAGAGCACCCTGTCAAAGGACCAGGACGGCTCAGGCAGCGCATGAGCAGGCTGGAGGTGAAACAAAGCATGAGAACGCTTACAAAACGGGGCAGAAGAGACATCCACCCCGAATGCAAGCTGGAGTTGCTTTGCCAGCATTACATGATACAAGGCGACAGTATTAGACATCAAATGACAGTCCTGAAAAAGCCAAGACAGAAAGGACAAGACAACCTGATCACAAATAGAAGACACCCTATGAAGAGAGAAAATGGCGGAAAGAATACCACGAAACTTCAAACTATCGCCCAGACGAAGCTCTCGGGCGGGACACCATCAACGAAGCCACCTGATCACCTCACAAACAGTGATAAACCCGCGTCAAAAAGACCAGACGCGAAGAGCAGAGGAGACGACTGAACCAGCTGTGTACCGTACTGGTCCGATCTGCTGGAAGAGGCGGAGCTGCAGGAAACGTTCAGGATTCACACACCGAGCAAGCAGCGCCAGGAACCAAAGCTGGGCCGGCCACCAAGGGACCACGAGGACTACTCTCCCTTGGTAGGGCTCTAACCGAGTCAGAACCCGAAGCAACTGCTGGACTGGGGGAAAGAGGTAGAGGTAACCCCACCTCGACAAGTCCTGCCAAAAGGTGTCCACCACGACAGCCTCAGCACTCACCGTGCTGCGAGCGTGACAGAAGGACGGAACCCATCTCCCCTGGCCGGCCTGGTGAGCACTGGTCACAAAGCCCCAGCCAAGATACGACACGTCCATGAACACATCGAGTGAGGGCTCGGGTAGGCGCCAAGGCACTGAACCCCGAAAACCCCGAAGAAGTAGCCAGCGACGCAGCAACCAATGCAAGACCCCCCCAGAAGACGAACCCAGCGACGCAGCAACCGACGCAAGGCCCCCCCCAGAAGACGAACCCAGCGACGCAGCAACCGACGCAAGGCCTCTGGAGGACGAACCCAGCGACGCAGCAACCGATGCAAGGCCTCCGGAGGTCGAACCCAGCGATGCAGCAACCGACGCAAGGCCCCCGGAAAATGAACCCAGTGATTGCGAGAGAAGCGGAAGGGAGGGGGAGTCCCTGAAGAAACCAGAACAGACGCCAAAGCCAAACTGGACCCAGCGGGTAGACCAGCACGGCGAAGTTCAAACTCTCGCACAACTGCTTGAGCAATCACCGAGTGACCCGGGACACCCCCCACCCCACCCCAGAAACATCCAAAGGCAGGACCGTAGCCACAGCAACGCATCCGGAGGGAGAGACATGGAAGCGGTCCGAGAGTCCCAAACAAGACCCAGCCTGGTCCAAACCTGGGACGGAACCAATGAGACTTCCTCCAGTTCACCAGGAACCGGAACCCGGCGAGCTAGGATAGAACCACACCCCTAGTGAGCAAACAAGCGGACCGACTGGGAGCCCACACCAACCAGTCATCAAGGTAGGCCAGGACCCGAACCCCTAGCAGACGCAGAATGGGTCACCACGATCCGGGTAAGACCTATGAATAGGTGAGGTGCCAGATTCAAGCCAAAGGGAATGCAACGAAAGTGGTAAGCCTGACACCCCACCAGGAAACCTAACCAATCCCTGAACCTCAAATAAATATTAATGTGCCAATAAGTGTCCTTGAGGTCCAGGGACACCATGCAAGCGCCCGTCTCCAAAAGAAATTGGACCTAGAGACAGAGTGGTCGTCTGAAAGAAAGGGCAAAGAATCCAGAGGTTTAGATGGGACAAGTCCAGAATGAACCTCAGATCCGCACAGTCACGTTTCGGCACTGGAAACAGGCGGGAATCCACGTGAAGGATGAATTCGTTTCGACCATGCCCAAGTGCACCCACTCCAAGATGACCTGACGAAGCGCAGGGGAAGAAGCCTACCCTGCTAGCCTCAAACCCTCCAAAGGGAGAGGAGCCATCCAATGCCACCACAGGCCGGATAACACAACTGAAAACGCCCACGAATAGTGGGACGAAGCGCGAGCAAACAGTGTGAGCTTTCCCCCCCCCCCCTCCCCGCAAAAGGACCTATGCCCCTTATGAGAAGCCTCAGATGCCCTGGACGAAGCCCACTCCGAAGGCAACGGCGACTTAGAAACTGGAACCAATGGCCCACCTCGATCAGCTAAACCCTGAGCCCTGGCACGACCCTTCCGAGAAGGCCAAGAACGGTTGCCCTGGAGACCCAACAAGTCCGACATAGGACAACAACTACACGAAGCCGATTGCAGAAACTGCATGACAGCAGCCTCTGCAAACAGCAACGGACAGAATGGAGATGAAAATCTAAGAGCCAGGGCCCAAGCGGATTCCAAAGAGAGCAAGCACAGCCTGACAGCACGCAAGGCAAAAAGCAAAAAAACAGACACACCACAACCTTCAGGATAGGTGCAAACAGCTTCAACAGTATGGCTGATGCCCTTGCCGTCGACGACAGCACACCAGACGAAGACCCGGCACAAGGACAACATCCCTAGAAAGCACAGGGGCGAACAAGCATGCATTACGGCACTCAAACTCGCCCCCCAGGTAAACCTGCAGAACGGTAGATGTTTCGCGCCACTCAAGCGTGTGGGACCATGCCACGCCCCCAACAAAAAGAGAGGGCAGTCTGCCAGCCAGTAAGACTCCGGAACCTCCAAATGCACCCAATACGGGGAAGAAAAATCAAACTCAAATAAGGACGGATCCATAGCGGGAGGAATCCGGGTCTCGCAATTGGTACACAGCAAGAACCTCCCAAACCTCCCGAGAGGATACCTGCTTGATGGGGTTCTGGGAGTTCTTCTATTCCCCAAGCCAGGCCCGAGGTCAGGCTTGACTTGTGAGAGTTTGGTCCACCAGGCTATTGCTTGGAATGGCCCGCAGGCCACATACCCACCACAGCCCGGTTATTCCGGAACTTCTTTTAGAAAACAGTCTAGTTTTCTCTTGAAGATGTCCCCGTTTGTTCCAGCAATATTTCCTATAGTCGCTGGGAGGAGACAAAGGAGATACAAGAGGCAGAAAACATCCGGAAGGATGGGGCTAAGGAACCCAAGGGAGCCCGGAACCAAACCTGGGAGGAGCCAAACTCTAATCATACTCAAACAAAAAAGGGGGATAAGAAAACCCCTCCCCCTGCAACAATAAGCCCCACAAAGATAGCACTAACACCCAAGCGGGGGTCAAAGGGGGCCCAGGGCCCCCCCCCAGGTCGACTCCTCTTCAGCCACAGGATCCCCTAAGTCAGGACCCGGGAGAGAGCAGTCCTCCGTACCCTCCACCCCTGAAGAAAAGGCAGAGTCCAAGGGAAAAAGCTGAAAAGAAGAGGGCCTACTGATGGGGTCAGAATCCTCGGCAGGAGGGAACCAACTCGAATGTCCCCGTCCCCAACCAGAATGGGGCAGCCCCCGACGTTGCCAGTCTCATTACCAACTAAACCCTGCTCAGACTTCGAAATCCTCTGATGTTCGGGGAGCCAGAAGCAAGGGGGAAGGGGGTAAGGAGGTGCAGGATGAACAGCAGGGGAAGGACCAGGGAACACGGACTGAACCAAAGTCGAAGCGACTAACTCCCCTACGTCTGGGTCCCTATAACCAAAGCGGGGCATCAGGGTGGGAAACCAACCTTGCGCGTTGCAGCAACTTAAACCTAACATGCAATGCAGACACTGCCTGTATCTTGTTGAGAAGCCTGACAGCTGAGTGGACAGTACTTCGGATTCGTAGTCCTGAGGTTCTGGGTTCGATCTCCGGTGGAGGCGGAGACAAAAATGGGCAAAGTTTCTTTCACCCTGATGTTTCTGTTCACCTAGCAGTAAATAGGTACCTCACAGTTAGACAGCTGCTACGGGCTGCTTCCTGGGGATGTGTTACAAAAAGGAGGCATAGTCAAGGACCGGGCTGCAGGGACGCTAAGCCCCGAAACCATCTCAAGATAACCCTAACAATAATGTCATCAGAATAGTACTGGAGAACAAGCAGAGAACATGACTCAGACTCCGGGTCAAAGGTGTCGTTGACCCAACAGGCAGCATGATGACATAGGCAAAAGAGGTGATTGTCACCCTGACACAAGGACAAATGGCAACCTTCAAACCCGCACAAGGAGGGCTGGAACTCTGAAGACGATGCGTCCATTGTCCCACCGAGCCCCGACAGGGTTTTCCAGGGCCCATAGACTGACTGCTACGGGATGCCCGGGCAAGGTGTTGCTAACCGGTTAAGACCCAAAGCTAACAAAGGGGAATCAAAACACTGAAACCCCTGCAACGTGTACAATCACAGTGGCCTAGCAGAGGGCCACCAAAATAATACAGGTGGAACGATAGCCACACCAGGCAGATCCCCACCAGGCAAGAAAAACAAAAACTAAAGTAAAACCTCGCAAAAGTACAACGTCCCCCCAGAGGAAATAGAAATTGGCCACCGCATAAGTAGGCAGGCTGCACAACACCTTGATGCCCCAAATCAGCACGATACCACTCCCTACCCAAGGCCAATCAAGGGCCACGAAACCCTAGCTGGTCCTATGGGTGTGGTAAATGCTGAGCACCAAGAACCCATACAGAAATGGTAATCCCGAACGCACCTAGGAAGGGAACCCTAACACTAACCCTTAAATTACAGTTTAGGTAGTTTCTGTATCACAAATAATACACACCCAAAAACTTGCAATACAAAAAAGCTAACCATCGATATCTTCATCTCTTAGTACATCATAATTTTTGCCACCAGTTTCATCATCCTCATCTTCATTATCCTCCTCTTCATCGGAATCTAAAGAATGTTTCTTCTCTTTCTGAGGAATCAAGTCTTCCCGCTCAGAGTATTTCACACCCTTGGTTGGTACATAGTCTTCGTCATCATCGTAACTGTATGGACCAGATGATCTTTTCCTTGACATCTGTGGACAACAACATTTACAATTAAATACATTACCTGGAAAAAACACAAAACAGCTGTCACAGTAAACAAATTTAGTTTCTGTAACTTGAGACAGCCAAGGGACTGGAATGAAACGTGTATATATATAATTGCAAATGTAGACATGGTAGATTTTGGCTGTGTACACAGATTTTTTTCGACCAAGTAAAAATATAAATCACTAAATAATATACTGTATAGTACAATACCAGAACTGTATATTAAACAGATTACTAATTTCATTATGAAATAAATAATTTTAGTACACAGTATTGCTTTCAGGTTCCTGTACTACTTTCCTATCCTAACACATTTGCATTTCTTTGAAATACAGTGGCACCTCGATTAACGAGCGGCTCTATTTACGAGCATTTCGAGTAACGAGCGAGCCACTCGCAGCAAATTTGTCATTATTTACGAGCTTCACCTATATTAACGAGCAAAACCACGTGATGCTTCCTAGTGTCTCGCGGCTTCTCGCAAATTCTCGGATGCCTCTGACGCCAGTCTTGTTGTTGTGTCGTGCACGACAAGCATCCCTCTGCATTTATTTGTTCTTTTCTATGTTTTTTTGTGGTTTTGTGACTACAATTTGTTACGCACGATGTCGCCAAAGAAGCTGCTTGCTAAAGATAGTGTTGTCAAGAGGAAGAAAGACACAATTACTGTGGATTTGAAGAAGGAAATTATAGCAAAGCATGAGCAGTGGTGTCTTTGTGACTGATCTCACCAAGGAGTATGGCAGGTCCTCATCAACAATTTGCACCATTAGTAAGGGGATGAGGAAGGTAAGAGAGGATGCTGCCTCTTCCAGTGAGATCAGGGAAGTGTTGGGAATGTTTGAAAAGGTGACAGCATTCTTGGAAAAGCATCACCCTGATAAAGCAGTGACAACCCGGTGTGTGAACATGTTTAATGACAATTTGCTGTCTCGTTTTAGGGGCATCCTAAAACAAAGACAAAAGCAAATGTCAATAGACTCGTTCTTTACAAAAGTAGAGAAAAGAAGAGCCAGTGATAGTGAGCCACAACCCTGGTCCCAGTGGGGTGAAATTCCCAAGGAGAGAGCCCGCCCGACTCAGAGGTGGATTCTCCTTCCACACCATAACCCCTCTCCTCCTTCCCACCTCCCCATCGTCTCCCTCAAGCCAGCAACGACTCTTCATAAGGTAAAGTAAACATGAAAACATTACAACAAAACATTTATAATAACATGTGCAGTATTATACAGTATTTACATTATAAAATGTCATACAAGTATGGATGTTTTTGGGAGTGAAACGGATTCAATTTATTTCCTTTATTTTAAATGGGGAAACTTGTTTCTTAAGACGAGTTTCTCCACATAACGAGCTCGGTGCCTGAACGGATTAAATTCGTTAATTGAGGTGCCACTGTATTGCCTCCATAGGATAAACGTGAAGCTGATGGGATAAAATTGCATCTTAACACATTTGAGACAAAAGAATATTACAGTACAACCTCGAATAAGCTTGAATAAGTCTTGACGCCCTGGTACTCGGCTCTTGGCCCCACCTCACTCGCGAACCCTAATGTTCAGGAAACCCCCCTTTTAGTCCCTCTCACTCACAGGACTTCGGTGACCTCACTAGGTATCTGGGACAATAGCTCTTGGCCCTCCCTTTTGTAAAACTTCAAAGTACAAGTACTGTACCACTTTGAGGGCTGGTTCCTCCCAACACCCTGAGCGTACAATTTGCCCTTTATCGTGGTAACACTCCTCACAGCCTCCCTCTCAGCTGATGACCTCTGGCTTCTATAAATTTTCTTAGTTCCACAGTGTCCACTAAAGTTTCACCAAAAAACCACCACAGACCCTTACCTTTTGGTCCTTATATGCGTACCTCCACAGTGCATATCTTCAGTCCCTGTCTACTGGTCAGTGATATTATCAGACACTTGTCGGTAGCTGAGCTACTTCTCTCCGGCTCCTGGCTGTCTTCGTTCCCCCTTCTGTGTGTTCCTCGATGTAGACTCCATGTCACAGTGATTTTATTGTAGCACTTTGTCCCCACCTTTTTATTGAGGTGCGACAAATGAGGAAATCATCTTTTTGACGACACGCGACCGCCTCGGTGGGTCAATCTCCCGGTCACCACAATGTGACACATCCTCGGCACATCTTTCTTCATCATCTCAGCAAATTCGGCTATTAAACAACAGCATCTTCAAGTACACCTTCTTCCTGGTTGTCCCAGCCTTGACCTAATTTGGTTCAGCTGTCTCACGGGGTCTGTGATTGCTGAAACAAGCTCGAGAAAACTGGTACAGATACAGGTGTCCGGCAGCGCTCGAATCTAGGAGGTGAAGTGATGATTTCTAGCCCTCGGGCATCTTGTCGGCGTGACGTCAGTCTCCGTCTTAGGAGACTGGTCCAGACTCTTCTCCATTTCATTTTGAATTCACCGGCCTACTGGTCTCCCTGGCATTTCCATTTCATGCAGGAGGAAGCACCTCACCTCTGGAGTCTTCCTCCTCACAATATTTCCTATTGACTCTCAATCTCTCATATTTATTTTCTACATTATCACATTTGTCTACACATTTATTTTATCCTTTTATTCTATCCTTAAATAGGAATATACCCTCAGTTATGGAGGGAATGGCTAGGAACAATTCTCACCTGGAGGTAAGCCTAGGCTATGACAACTCATGTCATGACACTTGGTGGTTTTGTTTGATAATTACGTACTTCATGCAGGAGTTCCTGTGTGAAGGGTTGTTCAAAGATATGGGCAAAAAATATTATTAATCGTCAGATTTTGCAACACTAGATACAGTACAACCTCGATTCGACGCACTATATGGGACCAACCCCGGTGCATTGCAGTGTTGGATTCGTTGCAAGAGGTGACCTTCAAGAGGCATTTGCATCATGTGTCTTTTTTTCTTGTAAACAATAAAAATGCATTATCATATTATATACTTTACATATATATTAATACTCCACTAAAAAATATTGTTACAATTGTTATTTACCTTATTGTTAGGGTTATGTCCATCTTGAATTCTCATAGAGTTGTGAATGCTGTACAGTAAATATGTACTGTATTATGCCGTTAGCACTGTATTGACAAGTAGTTCTGCTGTATGTCGAGTACTACAATACAGTTTATGAAAATTATTTTACACTAAAATTACTGTACTGCAACCTTAATTTGAACACTAACACTATGTACTTAAATTTAACACTTATTCTAACTGTACACTCCACACACGATGTTCTTAGATGTTTGCATCAGCTGCTTCTTAGCTGGTGCTGGCTGCTCTTGTACTGGTGCTGGGTACGGCTGTGCTCGTGCTGGGCACGGCTGTGCTCGTGCTGGGCACGGCTGTGCTCGTGCTGGGCACGGCTGTGCTCGCGCTGGGCACGGCTGTGCTCGCGCTGGGCACGGCTGTGCTCGCGCTGGGCACGGCTGTGCTCGTGCTGGGCACGGCTGTGCTCGCGCTGGGCACGGCTGTGCTCGTGCTGGGCACGGCTGTGCTCGCGCTGGGCACGGCTGTGCTCGTGCTGGGCACGGCTGTGCTCGTGCTGGGCACGGCTGTGCTTGTGCTGGGGTACGGCTGTGCTCGTGCTGGGTACGGCTGTGCTCGTGCTGGGGTACGGCTGTACTTGTTGATTTTCTGCTACTAGTTCTTGCAAAATATTGCTTCATTTTTGGCATTAATAAGTCACTATTAGCAAGTCCCTGAGACATCTTGTTGTATAACAATACAGCTGTAGTAAAAAAATGGTAAATTCCACGATTATTCTTCCACCGGCGGATAAATACTGTCAATCGCAGACAAAACTAAGGGCACTGGGTGCCTACTGCTCCCATAACCCCATCAACCAGGTATCAACCAGGGTACACCACAGTCTACAGCAGGGTACACCACAGTCACAGTCTACAGCAGGATACACCACAGCCACAGCAGGGTACACCACAGTCACAGTCTACAGCAGGGTACACCACAGCCACAGCAGGGTACACCACAGCCACAGCAGGGTACACCACAGTCACAGTCTACAGCAGGGTACACCACAGTCATAGTCTACAGCAGGATACACCACAGCCACAGCAGGGTACACCACAGTCACAGTCTACAGCAGGGTACACCACAGCCACAGTCTACAGCAGGGTACACCACAGTCACAGTCTACAGCAGGGTACACCACAGCCACAGTCTACAGCAGGGTACATCACAGTCGCAGTCTACAGCAGGGTACATCACAGTCGCAGTCTACAGCAGGGTACACCACAGTCTACAGCAGGGTACACCACAGTCTACAGCAGGGTACACCACAGCCACAGTCTACAGCAGGGTACACCACAGCCACAGTCTACAGCAGAGTACATCACAGTCGCAGTCTACAGCAGGGTACACCACAGCCACAGTCTACAGCAGGGTACACCCCCAGTCACAGTCTACAGCAGGGTACATCACAGTCGCAGTCTACAGCAGTGTACACCACAGTCTACAGCAGGGTACACCACAGTCTACAGCAGGGTACACCACAGCCACAGTCTACAGCAGGATACACCACAGCCACAGTCTACAGCAGAGTACATCACAGTCTACAGCAGGGTACACCACAGCCACAGTCTACAGCAGGGTACACCCCCAGTCACAGTCTACAGCAGGGTAGACCACAGTCTATAGCAGGGTACACCAGTCACAGTCTACAGCAGGGTAGACCACAGTCTATAGCAGGGTACACCAGTCACAGTCTACAGCAGGGTACACCACAGCCACAGTCTACAGCAGGATACACCACAGCATTTTACAACAAGGTTCGCTACAGAAGTCTTATTAGTCTACATCAGTATACAGTCCTACAGCAGGATACAGTATATAAGTCAACAACAGGATCTCACCATGATACTCGAGAGACTGGCACCCAGGTAAGGATTGTAGTCCAGGTAAACACTCCAGTAGTAGACAGTACACCCAGGCCAGTACACAGTACACCCAGGCCAGTACACAGTACACCCAGGGCTGTACGCAGTAGTACACAGTACACCAGTAAACACAACACGCAGGCTGACCTTCCCCCACAGTTCTCAGGAGTGGCTACCCCTACAACGTCTACTACCGTTTGGGATACCATCGGTTCGTATACGAAAAACAAGTTTATTTATTTATTTATTTATTTATTTATTTATTTATTTATTTATTTATATATATACAAGAAGGTACATTGGGTTTGTGAGGATACATAGCATGGTAATTTACAATCTTGTAAATTCAATTTTTTTTCTTTATTATAATAATAATATAATAATAATAATATAATTATCTAATTATAATATATAATATATAATATCTAATTATAATATAATTATAATATAATAATATAATTATGCACCCCATACCCATCCCGTGGGCGGTGGTGTAAAGAATTACAGAAGCACATAATCGATTCAGGAACTGAACCCTCTAATTCGTTTAGCTAAGCAAATACCAATGTTTGACGCTACTTACAAAATTATCAATGTTCTATACACATGTACACACCCTCATACATACATGTACATATATATATATACATATACACATATACATTTATTTATTTATTTATTTATTTATTTATTTATTTACTTATTTATATATATATATACAAGAAGGTACATTGGGTTTGTGAGAATACATTGGATAGTACAGTATTTACATTCTTGTAAAGCCACTAGTACGCGCAGCGTTTCGGGCAGGTCCTTAATCTAGCAGATAATTTTAAGTAGGCAATTTCTAATCAGAATTGATAAATGATAAAGATACATTGCAAGAGAAAAATGAGATGAGAGAGCTTAGTAAGTATATTAAAGCACATTGTTATATTAAAGCTCTGATTGATTACATTGACAGCTTGATTAGTAATTTAAACAAGATTAATAGACACCATACAGCAGATTGACAGCACATATAAGACAGCAATGATCACAATGGTAAAGATGTTCAGATTGGGTACATAAAGATTGGGAGACTGGGTAGCAAAAGATACAGATAAACAAGATTTATAAACACACATATCTAATCACCCACACAAATACACACATCAATAATCTTTGTGTCACAAGTGACACAGAGAGGTGTCACTAAGAGGCTCACAACAGTCACTATACAAGGAACTTTACATCTTTACATTGGCAGTTACGGTAATCCATTTGGAAGGAATGCTGACCTTCAAGGAAGAAGACTTGGAGGGCTTCAGTGGAGGGGTTAGGGTGGGTTAGCCTAAGCATCTTGATACCAATTAAAGCATTAATTTCAGTGATACGATCACTTATACATGAAATATTCAGTTCCTTCCTCATGTTTAGTAAATTTAGTTGTACGGGGGCATCCGAGGATAATCCTCATGGCTTCGCTACAGTACTGTACGGTACTGTACTGACCTGTACAGTACTGTACTGACCTGTACAGTACTGTACTGATTCAGTTCTATACTGTACTGTATTGTACTATACTGTACTGTACAGTACTGTTCTCTACTGTACTTTACACTACTGTATTGTACTGTACAGTACTGTACTGTACTGATCTTTACCGTACTGTACTGTACTGATCTTTACCGTACTGTACTGTACTGTATTGTACAGTACTGTGCTGTGCAGTACTGTACTGTATTTTACACTACTGAATTGTACTCTCCGTGTAATTTTTATTTATTGTCTTTATTGATACCGGTATCTGAATTATTTATTTGACACAATTTTGTGCATCATGAAGCTATGTAACTTTTGAACTTTTCTCATAAAGGACGGAAAGAATTTTTTTTTTTTGCATGTTCACCCTAAAAAAAATTAAAGTAGGGTGATTATTATTAGAAGCGCTAAACCAATATGCCACATACCAATCGAAAAATGTCATGGGGACTATGAGAGGGAAATGGGAACGAAGTGAAGGAACGATGCTCGACCACTTGCAAAATCGGGAATCGAACTCAAGAGACTGCAAAATACAAACGTTTGGATTGAACCGGGACGACGTATGGCACCCCCGGCCTCCGCCCTCCAAATAAACCTGGTACAAGCACGCCGCCTCTTCAGCTAGGCCGTTCTCGTGAGCGTTCTTAACGTCAATAAACTGTCGTACTAAAGTGCCTTTCCCTAACCTACAGGAAGACCCACATACGGAAAATGGGATATGTTAGTTTTGCAAGCCGCTAACATTTTCTAGTTCGACAGTTTTTTGGCCTTAGGTAAAGTATGCGTTAAAATGCGGCTTGCTGTTAGGAGGATGAGTTGCTCGAGACCCTAGCGCAGTCCCACGGTACGGACGGAGGTACGCCGGCTTGAGCACGGTTCAGGCAGGAGCTTTTCCAACAGAGCGGACACTCAACCGATCAAGCCACTGGAAAAAAAAGGAAACAAAAGAAGAATCCGGTGATTGAAACTTTTATTTATTCTTTATTCTTTTATTTATTCTTTCAAAATAGAGATACAAAAACAAAGAAAGCTAGTGTTTATTAGGTTCAGCTGCCAGGCAGCACGTGTGGCCATCTATATAGGTTTTACGGGCACTGGTGAGAGGTCAGGAGTGGGGCTTCAGGTCTATCAATCTCGAGAGGGTTATTAAGTCCACGGCAATAGCCTATTGACAAACTTTCGAGTATATTTTAGTCATGAACATAATTCAGAACCAAAGTATACTTTCAGTGCATATACACCGATAAATAGGGTAATATACATCTTTCGGTGTATATAGGCAGAGTGGGGAATTAGGCGCAGTCGTTGAGGCAGACGTTGCCGAGAGCACAGACAGTCTTCTCCCAGTCACAGAGGTGTTGCGTCGGGGAGTAGAGTGTGCCCTCTGGACACTGCTCCTCCGTAGCGTCGTAGCCCCCATCCACGCTCTGAGGAACGACAAATTTTTTTCACTGATGCTGCCAAAATTTCGGAAATAATTCAATTCAAGTGGTTGCCATTACAGAGATGGTACATATTGATGGAGATGAGGGTGGTAGGTGTGAGGTACGTACTGGAGGTAATGAGATGTGGGGTACGTACAGGAGGTAGTGACGGGTGTGTTATACACTGGAGGTGCAGGCGATGAGTCACAATAACGTGGCTGAAGAATGTTGACCAGACCACACACTAGAAAGTGAAGGGACGACGACGTTTCGGTCCGTCCTGGACCATTCTCAAGTCGATGAGGACGGACCGAAACGTCGTCGTCCCTTCACTTTCTAGTGTGTATGTTGACCAGACCACACTGGAGGTAGTGAGGTGTGAGTTATACACTGGAGGTAGTGAGGGAGTTATACACTGGAGGTAGTGAGGTATACACTGGAGGTAGTGAGGTATACACTGGAGGTAGTGAGTTATACACTGGAGGTAGTGAGGTATACACTGGAGGTAGTGAGATTATACCACTGGATCAGGTAGTGAGGGCTATACACTGGAGGTGTGACTTATTCACTGGAGGTAGTGAGTTATACCCTGGAGGTAGTGAGGTTATACACTGGAGGTAGTGAGGTATGACCACTTGGACGGTAGTGAGGTATACACTGGTGAGGTAGTGAGGTATACACTGGAGGTAGTGAGCTTCTACACTGGACTGGGTAGTGATGTCTACCACTGGACTGGTAGTGAGGTTATACACTGGAGGTAGTGAGGTATACACTGGAGGTAGTGAGGTATAACACTGGCTGTTAGTGAGGTATACACTGGAGGTAGTGAGGTATACACTGGAGGTAGTGAGGTATACACTGAGGTAGTGAGGTAATCACTGGGAGGTAGTGAGGTATACACTGGAGGTGTGACTTATTCACTGGAGGTAGTGAGTTATACACTGGAGGTAGTGAGGTATACACTGGAGGTAGTGAGGTATACACTGGAGGTAGTGAGGTATACACTGGAGGTAGTGAGGTATACACTGGAGGTAGTGAGGTATACACTGGAGGTAGTGAGGTATACACTGGAGGTAGTGAGGTATACACTGGAGGTAGTGAGGTATACACTGGAGGTAGTGAGGTATACACTGGAGGTAGTGAGGTATACACTGGAGGTAGTGAGGTATACACTGGAGGTAGTGAGGTATACACTGGAGGTAGTGAGGTATACACTGGAGGTAGTGAGGTATACACTGGAGGTAGTGAGGTATACACTGGAGGTAGTGAGGTATACACTGGAGGTAGTGAGGTATACACTGGAGGTAGTGAGGTATACACTGGAGGTAGTGAGGTATACACTGGAGGTAGTGAAGTATACACTGGAGGTAGTGAGTTATACACTGGAGGTAGTTAGGTATACACTGGAGGTGTGACTTATACACTGGAGGTAGTGAGGTATACACTGGAGGTAGTGAGGTATACACTGGAGGTAGTGAGGTATACACTGGAGGTAGTGAGGTATACACTGGAGGTAGTGAGGTATACACTGGAGGTAGTGAGGTATACACTGGAGGTAGTGAGGTATACACTGGAGGTAGTGAAGTATACACTGGAGGTAGTGAGTTATACACTGGAGGTAGTTAGGTATACACTGGAGGTGTGACTTATTCACTGAAGGTAGTGAGGTATACACTGGAGGTAGTGAGGTATACACTGGAGGTGTGACTTATTCACTGGAGGTAGTGAGGTATACACTGGAGGTGTGACTTATACACTGGAGGTAGTGAGGTATACACTGGAGGTAGTGAGGTATACACTGGAGGTAGTGAGGTATACACTGGAGGTAGTGAGGTATACACTGGAGGTAGTGAGGTATACACTGGAGGTAGTGAGTTATACACTGGAGGTAGTGAGGTATACACTGGAGGTGTGACTTATTCACTGGAGGTAGTGAGGTATACACTGGAGGTAGTGAGGTATACACTGGAGGTGTGACTTATTCACTGGAGGTAGTGAGGTATACACTGGAGGTGTGACTTATACACTGGAGGTAGTGAGGTATACACTGGAGGTGTGACTTATACACTGGAGGTAGTGAGTTATACACTGGAGGTAGTGAGGTATACACTGGAGGTAGTGAGGTATACACTGGAGGTAGTGAGGTATACACTGGAGGTAGTGAGGTATACACTGGAGGTAGTGAGGTATACACTGGAGGTAGTGAGGTATACACTGGAGGTAGTGAGGTATACACTGGAGGTGTGACTTATACACTGGAGGTAGTGAGGTATACACTGGAGGTAGTGAGGTATACACTGGAGGTGTGACTTATACACTGGAGGTATTGAGGTATACACTGGAGGTAGTGAGGTATACACTGGAGGTAGTGAGGTATACACTGGAGGTAGTGAGGTATACACTGGAGGTAGTGAGGTATACACTGGAGGTAGTGAGGTATACACTGGAGGTAGTGAGGTATACACTGGAGGTAGTGAGGTATACACTGGAGGTAGTGAGGTATATACTGGAGGTAGTGAGGTATACACTGGAGGTAGTGAGGTATACACTGGAGGTAGTGAGGTATACACTGGAGGTAGTGAGGTATACACTGGAGGTAGTGAGGTATACACTGGATGTAGTGAGGTATACACTGGAGGTAGTGAGGTATACACTGGAGGCAGTGAGGTATACACTGGAGGTAGTGAGGTATACACTGGAGGTAGTGAGGTATACACTGGAGGTAGTGAGGTGTGAAGGAGTAACTCACCGGAGCACACTCATAATAGTGGGTACAATCGTTAGGATCGGCATTATTCCCTGGCTGGGTGCAGACACCATCGGGGGGCGGGTTGGCTGTGGTGGTGGTGGTGGAGATGGTGGTTGTAGTCGGCGCGTTGGGGTCCTGCAGAAACACACAAGGGAACATTATGCAACTGACTTTCCGCTTGCCAGATGCCTAAGTAACTATAATCTTAAGTTCCCGATTTAGCAACCAATGAGAATGCGTTTCCGGTTCAACAACCAATGAGAGCACGTTTCCGGCTTTACCAATGAGAGTGCATTTCTGGCTTAACAACCAATGAGAGCGCGTTTCCGACTCAACGGCCAATGAAAGCGCATTTCATTGGTTGCTGACTCACCAATCAGTCAGAAACCATTGGCGCCTTAACAACTAATGTAAAGTAGAGTCAGACCGAGGGACTCACCCTGGTGGTGGTGGGCTGGGTTGGCGGGAGTGTGATAATGGTACCAGTGAAGGTCTCCACCATGGTCTTGATGAGATCATAGGGACGACCGTTACAGTCACCGCGGAAGTCGTCAGTATCGATGCTCCAAACCATCATACCGGCCAGGTTGTGGTCTTTGGCATACGAGGCCTGTGGGAACATAAAATATCTTTACCGGATCATTATTGGTATTTCCCCAGCGGTCAAAACATACTTGATAAAAACATTGGTTTCCTGCCTTGATAAAAGCATAGGTTCCCTACCTTGATAAAATTATAGGCTCCCTCCCTGGACAAGATCATAGGCTCTCTACCTTGAAAAAGAACCTGGGATCCCTACCTTGATGATGACAGAGGTGTGGTTCTCGTAGGAGCACCAGAGGCGGCCACGGTAAGCATAGGCTCGTTCATGCCTGGGGCCGTCTCAATGGTCCAACTATTTGGGTTGTTCGTCTGGTCGTAGCAGATCTGCGGAGGCCAAGAGCGAGGGCTGTGTAAGTGTCTCCCAACACATCATTCCCCATTACAGTATACCCGGATGTTAAATTAGATATCGGGATGACGCTCTGTGTAAGAGGTATACATCTATGGCTTATTGTTTACTCTTTTCCCTGATTTATTTGTAATTGATCACAAGGACATCGTAATTGGCGTCCAAAACAGACCTCATTGTATCCCATCATGCCGGGCTCCTCGGTCCAGGGGCCGGCTTCTCCCGGCTGGCTGGCCGGGGAGTAGTAGTCGGTCTGGCTGGAGTCGTCCAAGGTCCAGCACCGGCCGTACAGCGGCACCCCAAGGGCGATCTTCGTACTCGGCATCCCCAACTCTATCCAGTAGTTGACAGCGAAGTCCTGGGGCGAGATAGGGTAGATATAGATATGTGCCGCCTCGTAAGGTCAACAGGCATTCTGCAGTTTCATTTATTCTTATGTTCTTAATTGTGAAGAAAGTGGAGAGGGTGCTCTGGTGTTGGCAACACTAGTGGAAGGCGGTAGTCACTCTAAATAATAGAGGAGGGAAGGGTCACTGTGAACACTAGTATAGGAAAGAGGTTACTGCAGACACTTGGGGAAGAAGAGCCGTTCCCTATAATAAGGGAGAGAGAGGGTTACTGCAGACACTGGGGATGGGTGTCACACAGCACTGTGCGAAGCAGTCACTCTGAGATGGGTTTACTCCATATACCTGGGAACGGAGGAGGGAGATGAGACCATAAAGTAGAGGAGAAAAGGCGTAATTTTTATCTAGAAGAGGACGACGATGCTTATATACCTAGCAAAGAGAACAATTCAATAATATTTATGGCGACGAACAATACAGTTTTTGAGGAGGTGGTAAATGCGGTACTATATACCCGTCAGGGGTGGTGCAGATGGACACCATCTCCAGCAGGCACAACGCAGGCCACAGCACTTACGACGTTGAGATTGGCGTTGTCCCCATCGTCCTCGGAGTAGGGATAGAGGGTGGACTGGTGGTGTACGAAGGGCTCCCAGTCGCCGTGGAGGTCGTACGTCATCAGGTTGACGATGTCTAGGGACTGGGCCATCTTGGGCACGTCGTATCCGCTATCAATCTTGTCCTTTCCGGCCGACACCGCCGCCGTCAGGATCATACCGTTGGCGTGCAGCGCCTCGCTCAGCTCGTCCAGCAGGATGGCATAGTTCACCTGGGAGAAACAAAGAAGAGGCATTAGTCGTAGTTACCCGCCATCTTGCTCGTAACCACGACTACTAATTAAAAAAATACGACAGACTGCAGGGCATTAGTTCCCTTCAGTCTGCCACTCCCAATAAGAGAGATACAGTGAGTCATGATGAGTGAATGTAGCGAGAGTTAGCCAATAAGAGATATACAATGAGACATAATGAGTGAATATAGTGAGATATATCGAATAAGAGAGATACAGTGCGCCACGATGAGTGAGTGTAGTGAGAGATAGTTAGCTGACCTTGTCCTCTGGAACGCCGCCTCGTTGTGCTGGGTACTCCCAGTCCAGATCCATGCCATCGAAGTCATGCGCCTTCAGAAGCGCTAGAGTGGAGTCCACGAACGTCTTCCTCTTGGCAGGGTCTGCGGCCATCTGCTCATAAATAATATCCTCATGAGCCTCTTACTCATATTGTAATATCCTCATATTGTAGATCATTTTTTCATGTTACGTCCTATTAAAGTGTTTCAGTAAATGGACGGTAATAGTGAGAGGAAAGCACTAAGCCAGTGGTACTATACAGGACTTGGAAGAGATAATAGGGCGGAGGGAAGGAATGGTGCTCAACCTCCTGGACCATCGGGGATCGAACGATGACCTGCAAGAAGCGAGGCCGTCGCTGTACCGACCAGTCCAAATGATTGTGTTGACGCGTGTTCCCACGAAGGCGTCCGTGATGGACTTACGTTAGAGTACTTGGTGGATCCTTCGTTCCAGCCGCCGACGGCCAGAGTGGTGATGAGCGCAGAGTTCTGTTTCTTTAGCGCAGTGAACCTGTTGTAGGCGCACTCTCCGTACTCCTCACACAGCTCATGCCACGGGTCCAGCACCTGCAACACACATCACCTCATATAGCCCCTTTATATATATATATATATATATATATATATATATATATATATATATATATATATATATATATATATATATATATATATTATATATATATATATATATATATCCCCTCGTTCATATAGCTTTCACGACAAGTACAAGTTTTTTTTACGACTACAAGAAAGACAGTAAGTGTTTAGTGCCTCTAGTAAGCACTCAGAGACACTAAAAACATGCCTACTCGAATCATAATAGGTAATATCATACTAGCTAGTACACACGGGCCCTTACTTGGATCTTGCCGTTGGCGTTGATCCCAGCGAAGGCGAAGATGAGGTGGGTGCAGATGTCGGGGTCGACGTCATCGATGTCATATGCGCCCTTCCCCGGCCGGTACACCGCCCAGGACTCCAGGTAGCACACCATCACGCTCTCTAGTACAGCCAATAGTACAATTACTATTTCCTCAGCTCTCGGCTGTTTAATGTACACTTAAAAGTTATCACATAGTGTGGTATACAAGTATGCATGTTTGATGTTAATGCGACACCCTGACTTACGTTCGTGTTTCAGATGTACACAGACCGACAGTTGTGTACACTGTATGTTTTTGTTTTTTTACTGTATATCGTATGTTTTTAACAGTAATTGACGGTGACTACACAAGTGTTAAATAAACTAAGCCTTAGAGATTTGGTG
>NC_091241.1:15281900-15309400 GCF_040958095.1 Procambarus clarkii | reverse complement strand
ACATGATGAGTTAGGGGTGACATGATGAGTTAGGGGTGACATGATGAGTTAGGGGTGACATGATGAGTTAGGGGCGACATGACTGAAGTGTACAAGAGGATGACAGGGTAAAACAAGAGGGATAGAAGAAGAATCAAAGAAAATGCTGTTTCCTTGAGTAGGGAGTAGGACTCCCTACTACAGTAGGTAGTACTCCTTGGCTATCTACTATAGTAGGTAGTATAGTACTCTTAGGCTATCCGTCTTAAAAGGATTGTTAGTGACAGTAACAGATTACAAGAGGCACTGTCAGACATGTGGCATCCTTTCGGACGCAGAGGATGCTCAGAAAAGATACTACAGGACGCCGCTCAGAGGACGGTTGGCCACACAGACAGGCAGACCCTACTAAACGGGTACACGAGGACGGAGCAGTAAGGGCAGACTAACTCTTTCCACCTTGTATATTAAGGATTGGATTCAAGTTCTCAGGGATGAACTCGGCGGATTAAGGACTTGGGTAACGAACACCTACAAGGACCACCCAGCCTGGCAGGGTCTCCCAGGCACCGCCAATGTTGGCTTGGAAAAGGAGCCGGTCGGTAGAGGATATTCTCGCTCGGGCGACATTCCCACGTCGCAGGTCCACCTGTGTCGGGCTTGTGGCGCTCCTACGTCAAAATGTCTCCATCACAGCCTCAGGGCAAGCAGTTGATGGCGGCACAACCGTCTCCCATGGTATCTAACAATTTCCCATGGTAACTAACTGGCTCCTATGGTAACTAACCCCTCTCTCGTGGTATCTAACCGTCTCCCATGGTAACTAATTGGCTCCTATAGTATCTAACCGTCTCTCGTGGTATCTAACCGTCTCTCGTGGTATCTAACCGTCTTCCGTGGTATCTAACCGTCTTCCGTGGTATCTAACCGTCTCTCGTGGTATCTAACCGTCTCTCGTGGTATCTAACCGTCTCCCATGGTAACTAACTGGCTCCCATTGTATCTAACCGGTTTCCATGGTAACTAATAAATACAACCAAAACACCAGAGTTGCAGGAGCATCAGGCGAGTCTCCTGTCTGTTTTTATCCCCTAATTATAGTCCCATACGGCACTCAGTGGTGAGCTGAGTATGCACACAAACCACAATAGCGTGATATATCAAATTAACAAATCCACAAGGGCCGTGATGAGGGTTCGAACCTACACTGGGATGATCCCAGATGCGCCTTAGTCGACTATGCCACGACATGGTAAAAGAGTTGCAACCTGGAGTGCTACTGAGTACCTGAGCTTACCGGGGGCCCAGGAGCTGAAGACTGACCCGTGAGGCTGGCTACTCAACGTTATCTTACTCATCGATCCACTTCTTTACCTATCCTGCTTTAAGTAAGCTGTCCTCTCACTTAAAGTCCCAGAATATTAATACTATTGATCACAACGGTAAAATTCCGGAGTTCTTTTGTTTAATAAAGCACCGCAATATTGACGGTTGCCGGGAATAAATGAGCATTAGTCTCAATAGGTCAGGTGGATTATAGTTATGAACGCTAATGGATAGGCAAAAACCCACTTCAAATATGACGCTTACCCAACCCTGCGAACGGACCTGGAAAACATATGGGAGGGGAAATGACGTCAATTCACCGTTGAATCAACGGTATCGAGGACGGGTACTTGAATGAGTACACCAGTGACGTAATACCCCCAGGGAACACACAACGTTTGTTAAATGTTGTGGAGTCTGCCGGCGCCCCAGGTGTTGCCCTTCTCGTGAATATTTTATCACATTATCTCTTATCTCAGCCCGTCCTTCAAAGGTTTCAAAACGACAAGAAAACGGATAATTTAAAGTGGCCTTCTCCTAACCTACCAGAGGACCCAAAACAGAAAACGGGACAGTACGTCACTTTCGCCAGCCGCTTCCACTTTCTAGTACGACAATTTTTTCGCCTTATGTAACGCATACGAGCGAAAAGCGACATTATATGTAGGAAGACAGTTTGCTTATCTACAGCACTCCTATCATATCTGCCCCGAGTGACAACACGCCTCCCTGGCAGCCACCAGCTGGCCAGGCGTGAGAACTGGTCGAGCAGACGCACATGTTCCTCCCACACCACCCTTTGTCCCCACGCCGCCCCCAGGCCACACCGCCACCATGGTGTACACTACCCTGAGGTACAATAACCTTTTGTATGGTGTTACTACCCAGCTGGGGTACACTACCCTGGAGTACACTACCCTGGGGTACACTACCCTGGGGCACACTACCCTGGGGCACACTACCCTGGGGCACACTACCCTGGGGTACACTACCCTGAGGTAAACAACCCTGGGGTACTCTACCCTGGGGTACACAACCCTGGGGTACACTACCCTGAGGTACACAACCCTGGGGCACACTACCCTGGGGCACACTACCCTGGGGTACACTACCCTGGGGTACACAACCCTGGGGTACACAACCCTGGGGTACACTACCCTGAGGTACACAACCCTGGGGCACACTACCCTGGGGCACACTACCCTGGGGTACACTACCCTGGGGCACACTACCCTGGGGTACACTACCCTGGGGCACACTACTCTGGGGTACACTACCCTGGGGCACACTACCCTGGGGTACACTACCCTGGGGTACACTACCCTGGGGCACACTACCCTGGGGTACACTACCCTGGGGCACACTACCCTGGGGTACACTACCCTGGGGCACACTACCCTGGGGTACACTACCCTGGGGTACACTACCCTGAGGTACACTAACCTTTTGTATGGTGTTACTACCCAGCTGGGGTACACTACCCTGGGGCACACTACCCTGGGGTACACTACCCTAGGGTACACTACCCTGGGGCACACTACCCTGGGGTACACTACCCTGGGGTACACTACCCTGGGGTACACTACCCTGGGGCACACTACCCTGGGGTACACTACCCTGGGGCACACTACCCTGGGGTACACTACCCTGGGGCACACTACCCTGGGGTACACTACCCTGGGGTACACTACCCTGAGGTACACTAACCTTTTGTATGGTGTTACTACCCAGCTGGGGTACACTACCCTGGGGCACACTACCCTGGGGTACACTACCCTGGGGTACACTACCCTGGGGTACACTACCCTGGGGCACACTACCCTGGGGTACACTACCCTGGGGTACACTACCCTGGGGTACACTACCCTGGGGCACACTACCCTGGGGTACACTACCCTGGGGTACACTACCCTGAGGTACACTAACCTTTTGTATGGTGTTACTACCCAGCTGGGGTACACTACCCTGGGGCACACTACCCTGGGGCACACTACCCTGGGGCACACTACCCTGGGGTACACTACCCTGGGGCACACTACCCTGGGGTACACTACCCTGGGGCACACAACCCTGGGGTACACTACCCTGGGGCACACTACCCTGGGGCACACTACCCTGGGGTACACTACCCTGGGGTACACTACCCTGGGGCACACTACCCTGGGGCACACTACCCTGGGGCACACTACCCTGGGGCACACTACCCTGGGGTACACTACCCTGGGGCACACTACCCTGGGGCACACTACCCTGGGGCACACTACCCTGGGGCACACTACCCTGGGGCACACTACCCTGGGGTACACTACCCTGGGGCACACTACCCTGGGGCACACTACCCTGGGGCACACTACCCTGGGGCACATATCCCTGGGGCACACAACCCTGGGGTACACAACCCTGGGGTACACTACCCTGGGGCACACTACCCTGGGGCACACTACCCTGGGGTACACTACCCTGGGGTACACTACCCTGGGGCACACTACCCTGGGGCACACTACCCTGGGGCACACTACCCTGGGGCACACTACCCTGGGGTACACTACCCTGGGGCACACTACCCTGGGGTACACTACCCTGGGGCACACTACCCTGGGGCACACTACCCTGGGGTACACTACCCTGGGGTACACTACCCTGGGGTACACTACCCTGGGGTACACTACCCTGGGGCACACTACCCTGGGGCACACTACCCTGGGGTACACAACCCTGGGGTACACTACCCTGGGGCACACTACCCTGGGGCACACTACCCTGGGGTACACTACCCTGGGGCACACTACCCTGAAGCATACTACCCAGGGGCACACAACCCTGGGGTACACAACCCTGGGGTACACAACCCTGGGGTACACTACCCTGGGGCACACTACCCTGGGGCACACTACCCTGGGGCACACTACCCTGGGGCACACTACCCTGGGGTACACTACCCTGGGGTACACTACCCTGGGGTACACTACCCTGAGGTACACTAACCTTTTGTATGGTGTTACTACCCAGCTGGGGTACACTACCCTGGGGCACACTACCCTGGGGTACACTACCCTGGGGTACACTACCCTGGGGCACACTACCCTGGGGCACACTACCCTGGGGTACACTACCCTGGGGCACACTACCCTGGGGCACACTACCCTGAGGCACACTACCCTGGGGCACACTACCCTGGGGCACACAACCCTGGGGCACACTACCCTGGGGTACACAACCCTAGGGTACACAACCCTGGGGTACACAACCCTGGGGCACACTACCATGGGGCACACTACCCAGGGGCACACTACCCTGGGGCACACTACCCTGGGGTACACTACCCAGGGGCACACTACCCTGGGGCACACTACCCTGGGGTACACTACCCTGGGGTACACTACCCTGGGGCACACTACCCTGGGGCACACTACCTTGGGGCACACTACCCAGGGGCACACTACCCTGGGGCACACTACCCTGGGGTACACTACCCAGGGGCACACTACCCTGAGGTACACTACCCTGGGGCACACTACCCTGGGGTACACAACCCTGGGGCACACTAACCTGGGGCACACTACCCAGGGGCACACTACCCAGGGGTACACAACCCTGGGTACACAATCCTGGGGTACACAACCCTGGGGCACACTACCCTGGGGCACACTACCCTGGGGTACACAACCCTGGGGCACACAACCCTGGGGTACACAACCCTGGGGTACACTACCCTGGGGCACACTACCCTGGGGCACACTACCCTGGGGTACACTACCCTGGGGCACACTACCCTGGGGTACACAACCCTGGGGCACACTACCCTGGGGTACACTACCCTGGGGCACACTACCCTGGGGCACACTACCCTGGGGTACACTACCCTGGGGCACACTACCCTGGGGCACACTACCCTGGGGCACACTACCCTGGGGCACACTACCCTGGGGCACACTACCCTGGGGCACACTACCCTGGGGCACACTACCCAGGGGTACACTACCCTGGGGCACACTACCCTGGGGCACACTACCCTGGGGCACACTACCCTGGGGCACACTACCCTGGGGCACACTACCCTGGGGCACACTACCCTGGGGCACACTACCCAGGGGCACACTACACAGGGGCACACTACACAGGGGAACACTACCCTGGGGTACACTACCCAGGGGCACACTACCCAGGGGCACACTACCCTGGGGTACACTACCCTGGGGCACACTACCCTGGGGCACACTACCCTGGGGCACACTACCCTGGGGTACACTACCCTGGGGCACACTACCCTGGGGCACACTACCCTGGGGCAAACTACCCAGGGGTACACTACCCAGGGGCACACTACCCAGGGGCACACTACCCAGGGGCACACTACCCAGGGGCACACTACCCTGGGGTACACAACCCTGGGGCACACAACCCTGGGGTACACAACCCTGGGGTACACAACCCTGGGGTACACAACCCTGGGGCACACTACCCTGGGGCACACTACCCTGGGGTACACTACCCAGGGGTACACTACCCAGGGGCACACTACCCAGGGGCACACTACCCTGGGGTACACAACCCTGGGGTACACAACCCTGGGGTACACTACCCAGGGGTACACTACCCAGGGGCACACTACCCAGGGGCACACTACCCTGGGGTACACTACCCTGGGGTACACAACCCTGGGGTACACAACCCTGTGGTACACTACCCTGGGGCACACAACCCTGGGGCACACTACCCTGGGGTACACTACCCTGGGGTACACTACCCTGGGGCACACTACCCTGGGGCACACTACCCTGGGGCACACTACCCTGGGGCACACTACCCTGGGGCACACTACCCTGGGGCACACTACCCTGGGGCACACTACCCTGGGGCACACTACCCAGGGGTACACTACCCAGGGGCACACTACCCAGGGGCACACTACCCTGGGGCACACTACCCTGGGGTACACTACCCAGGGGCACACTACCCTGAGGTACACTACCCTGGGGCACACTACCCTGGGGTACACAACCCTGGGGCACACTACCCTGGGGCACACTACCCAGGGGCACACTACCCAGGGGTACACAACCCTGGGGTACACAACCCTGGGGCACACTACCCTGGGGTACACAACCCTGGGGCACACTACCCTGGGGCACACTACCCTGGGGTACACAACCCTGGGGCACACAACCCTGGGGTACACAACCCTGGGGTACACTACCCTGGGGCACACTACCCTGGGGCACACTACCCTGGGGTACAATACCCTGGGGCACACTACCCTGGGGTACACAACCCTGGGGCACACTACCCTGGGGTACACTACCCTGGGGCACACTACCCTGGGGCACACTACCCTGGGGTAAACTACCCTGGGGCACACTACCCTGGGGCACACTACCCTGGGGCACACTACCCTGGGGTACACTACCCTGGGGCACACTACCCTGGGGCACACTACCCTGGGGCACACTACCCAGGGGTACACTACCCTGGGGTACACTACCCTGGGGCACACTACCCTGGGGCACACTACCCTGGGGCACACTACCCTGGGGCACACTACCCTGGGGCACACTACCCTGGGGTACACTACCCTGGGGCACACTACCCTGGGGCACACTACCCTGGGGCACACTACCCTGGGGTACACTACCCTGGGGTACACTACCCTGGGGTACACTACCCTGGGGTACACTACCCTGGGGCACACTACCCTGGGGCACACTACCCTGGGGTGCACAACCCTGGGGTACACTACCCTGGGGCACACTACCCTGGGGCACACTACCCTGGGGTACACTACCCTGGGGTACACTACCCTGGGGCACACTACCCTGGGGCATACTACCCAGGGGCACACTACCCTGGGGTACACAACCCTGGGGTACACAACCCTGGGGTACACAACCCTGGGGTACACTACCCTGGGGCACACTACCCTGGGCCACACTACCCTGGGGCACACTACCCTGGGGCACACTACCCTGGGGTACACTACCCTGGGGTACACTACCCTGGGGTACACTACCCTGAGGTACACTAACCTTTTGTATGGTGTTACTACCCAGCTGGGGTACACTACCCTGGGGCACACTACCCTGGGGTACACTACCCTGGGGTACACTACCCTGGAGCACACTACCCTGGGGCACACTACCCTGGGGTACACTACCCAGGGGCACACTACCCTGGGGCACACTACCCTGAGGCACACTACCCTGGGGCACACTACCCTGGGGCACACAACCCTGGGGCACACTACCCTGGGGTACACAACCCTAGGGTACACAACCCTGGGGTACACAACCCTGGGGCACACTACCATGGGGCACACTACCCAGGGGCACACTACCCTGGGACACACTACCCAGGGGCACACTACCCTGGGGCACACTACCCTGGGGTACACTACCCTGGGGCACACTACCCTGGGGCACACTACCTTGGGGCACACTACCCAGGGGCACACTACCCTGGGGCACACTACCCTGGGGTACACTACCCAGGGGCACACTACCCTGAGGTACACTACCCTGGGGCACTCTACCCTGGGGTACACAACCCTGGGGCACACTACCCTGGGGCACACTACCCAGGGACACACTACCCAGGGGTACACAACCCTGGGGTACACAACCCTGGGGCACACTACCCTGGGGCACACAACCCTGGGGCACACTACCCTGGGGCACACTACCCTGGGGTACACAACCCTGGGGCACACAACCCTGGGGTACACAACCCTGGGGTACACTACCCTGGGGCACACTACCCTGGGGCACACTACCCTGGGGTACACTACCCTATGGCACACTACCCTGGGGTACACAACCCTGGGGCACACTACCCTGGGGTACACTACCCTGGGGCACACTAACCTGGGGCACACTACCCTGGGGTACACTACCCTGGGGCACACTACCCTGGGGCACACTACCCTGGGGCACACTACCCTGGGGTACACTACCCTGGGGCACACTACCCTGGTGCACACTACCCTGGGGCACACTACCCTGGGGCACACTACCCAGGGGTACACTACCCTGGGGCACACTACCCTGGGGCACACTACCCTGGGGCACACTACCCTGGGGCACACTACCCAGGGGTACACTACCCAGGGGCACACTACCCAGGGGCACACTACCCTGGGGCACACTACCCAGGGGCACACTACCCAGGGGCACACTACCCTGGTGTACACTACCCTGGGGCACACTACCCTGGGGCACACTACCCTGGGGTACACTACCCTGGGGCACACTACCCTGGGGCACACTACCCTGGGGTACACTACCCAGGGGTACACTACCCAGGGGTACACTACCCAGGGGCACACTACCCAGGGGCACACTACCCAGGGGCACACTACCCAGGGGCACACTACCCAGGGGCACACTACCCTGGGGTACACAACCCTGGGGCACACAACCCTGGGGTACACAACCCTGGGGTACACAACCCTGGGGTACACAACCCTGGGGCACACTACCCTGGGGCACACTACCCAGGGGTACACTACCCAGGGGCACACTACCCAGGGGCACACTACCCTGGGGTACACTACCCTGGGGTACACAACCCTGGGGTACACAACCCTGGGGTACACTACCCTGGGGCACACAACCCTGGGGCACACTACCCTGGGGTACACTACCCTGGGGTACACTACCCTGGGGCACACTACACTGGGGCACACTACCCTGGGGCACACTACCCTGGGGTACACTACCCTGGGGCACACTACCCTGGGGCACACTACCCTGGGGTACACTACCCTGGGGTACACTACCCTGGGGCACACTACCCTGGGGCACACTACCCTGGGGCACACTACCCTGGGGCACACTACCCTGGGGCACACTACCCTGGGGCACACTACCCTGGGGCACACTACCCTGGGGCACACTACCCAGGGGTACACTACCCAGGGGCACACTACCCAGGGGCACACTACCCTGGGGCACACTACCCTGGGGTACACTACCCAGGGGCACACTACCCTGAGGTACACTACCCTGGGGCACACTACCCTGGGGTACACAACCCTGGGGCACACTACCCTGGGGCACACTACCCAGGGGCACACTACCCAGGGGTACACAACCCTGGGGTACACAACCCTGGGGCACACTACCCTGGGGTACACAACCCTGGGGCACACTACCCTGGGGCACACTACCCTGGGGTACACAACCCTGGGGCACACAACCCTGGGGTACACAACCCTGGGGTACACTACCCTGGGGCACACTACCCTGGGGCACACTACCCTGGGGTACAATACCCTGGGGCACACTACCCTGGGGTACACAACCCTGGGGCACACTACCCTGGGGTACACTACCCTGGGGCACACTACCCTGGGGCACACTACCCTGGGGTAAACTACCCTGGGGCACACTACCCTGGGGCACACTACCCTGGGGCACACTACCCTGGGGTACACTACCCTGGGGCACACTACCCTGGGGCACACTACCCTGGGGCACACTACCCAGGGGTACACTACCCTGGGGTACACTACCCTGGGGCACACTACCCTGGGGCACACTACCCTGGGGCACACTACCCTGGGGCACACTACCCTGGGGCACACTACCCTGGGGTACACTACCCTGGGGCACACTACCCTGGGGCACACTACCCTGGGGCACACTACCCTGGGGTACACTACCCTGGGGTACACTACCCTGGGGTACACTACCCTGGGGTACACTACCCTGGGGCACACTACCCTGGGGCACACTACCCTGGGGTGCACAACCCTGGGGTACACTACCCTGGGGCACACTACCCTGGGGCACACTACCCTGGGGTACACTACCCTGGGGTACACTACCCTGGGGCACACTACCCTGGGGCATACTACCCAGGGGCACACTACCCTGGGGTACACAACCCTGGGGTACACAACCCTGGGGTACACAACCCTGGGGTACACTACCCTGGGGCACACTACCCTGGGGCACACTACCCTGGGGCACACTACCCTGGGGCACACTACCCTGGGGTACACTACCCTGGGGTACACTACCCTGGGGTACACTACCCTGAGGTACACTAACCTTTTGTATGGTGTTACTACCCAGCTGGGGTACACTACCCTGGGGCACACTACCCTGGGGTACACTACCCTGGGGTACACTACCCTGGAGCACACTACCCTGGGGCACACTACCCTGGGGTACACTACCCAGGGGCACACTACCCTGGGGCACACTACCCTGAGGCACACTACCCTGGGGCACACTACCCTGGGGCACACAACCCTGGGGCACACTACCCTGGGGTACACAACCCTAGGGTACACAACCCTGGGGTACACAACCCTGGGGCACACTACCATGGGGCACACTACCCAGGGGCACACTACCCTGGGACACACTACCCAGGGGCACACTACCCTGGGGCACACTACCCTGGGGTACACTACCCTGGGGCACACTACCCTGGGGCACACTACCTTGGGGCACACTACCCAGGGGCACACTACCCTGGGGCACACTACCCTGGGGTACACTACCCAGGGGCACACTACCCTGAGGTACACTACCCTGGGGCACTCTACCCTGGGGTACACAACCCTGGGGCACACTACCCTGGGGCACACTACCCAGGGACACACTACCCAGGGGTACACAACCCTGGGGTACACAACCCTGGGGCACACTACCCTGGGGCACACAACCCTGGGGCACACTACCCTGGGGCACACTACCCTGGGGTACACAACCCTGGGGCACACAACCCTGGGGTACACAACCCTGGGGTACACTACCCTGGGGCACACTACCCTGGGGCACACTACCCTGGGGTACACTACCCTATGGCACACTACCCTGGGGTACACAACCCTGGGGCACACTACCCTGGGGTACACTACCCTGGGGCACACTAACCTGGGGCACACTACCCTGGGGTACACTACCCTGGGGCACACTACCCTGGGGCACACTACCCTGGGGCACACTACCCTGGGGTACACTACCCTGGGGCACACTACCCTGGTGCACACTACCCTGGGGCACACTACCCTGGGGCACACTACCCAGGGGTACACTACCCTGGGGCACACTACCCTGGGGCACACTACCCTGGGGCACACTACCCTGGGGCACACTACCCAGGGGTACACTACCCAGGGGCACACTACCCAGGGGCACACTACCCTGGGGCACACTACCCAGGGGCACACTACCCAGGGGCACACTACCCTGGTGTACACTACCCTGGGGCACACTACCCTGGGGCACACTACCCTGGGGTACACTACCCTGGGGCACACTACCCTGGGGCACACTACCCTGGGGTACACTACCCAGGGGTACACTACCCAGGGGTACACTACCCAGGGGCACACTACCCAGGGGCACACTACCCAGGGGCACACTACCCAGGGGCACACTACCCAGGGGCACACTACCCTGGGGTACACAACCCTGGGGCACACAACCCTGGGGTACACAACCCTGGGGTACACAACCCTGGGGTACACAACCCTGGGGCACACTACCCTGGGGCACACTACCCAGGGGTACACTACCCAGGGGCACACTACCCAGGGGCACACTACCCTGGGGTACACTACCCTGGGGTACACAACCCTGGGGTACACAACCCTGGGGTACACTACCCTGGGGCACACAACCCTGGGGCACACTACCCTGGGGTACACTACCCTGGGGTACACTACCCTGGGGCACACTACACTGGGGCACACTACCCTGGGGCACACTACCCTGGGGTACACTACCCTGGGGCACACTACCCTGGGGCACACTACCCTGGGGCACACTACCCTGGGGCACACTACCCAGGGGTACACTACCCAGGGGCACACTACCCAGGGGCACACTACCCTGGGGCACACTACCCTGGGGTACACAACCCTGGGGCACACAACCCTGGGGCACCCTACCCTGGGGTACACTACCCTGGGGTATACTACCCTGGGGCACACTACCCTGGGGCACACTACCCTGGGGTACACTACCCTGGGGCACACTACCCTGGGGCACACTACCCTGGGGTACACTACCCTGGGGCACACTACCCTGGGGCACACTACCCAGGGGCACACTACCCTGGGGCACACTACCCTGGGGCACACTACCCTGGGGCACACTACCCAGGGGTACACTACCCAGGGGCACACTACCCAGGGGCACACTACCCAGGGGCACACTACCCAGGGGCACACTACCCTGGGGTACACAACCCTGGGGCACACAACCCTGGGGCACACAACCCTGGGGTACACAACCCTGGGGTACACAACCCTGGGGTACACAACCCTGGGGCACACTACCCTGGGGTACACTACCCTGGGGCACACTACCCTGGGGCACACTACCCTGGGGTACACAACCCTGGGGCACACAACCCTGGGGCACACTACCCTGGGGCACACTACCCTGGGGTATACTACCCTGGCGCACACTACCCTGGGGCACACTACCCTGGGGTACACTACCCTGGGGCACACTACCCTGGGGCACACTACCCTGGGGTACACTACCCTGGGGCAAACTACCCTGGGGCACACTACCCAGGGGTACACTACCCAGGGGCACACTACCCTGGGGCACACTACCCTGGGGCACACTACCCTGGGGCACACTACCTAGGGGTACACTACCCAGGGGCACACTACCCAGGGGCACACTACCCAGGGGCACACTACCCTGGGGTACACAACCCTGGGGCACACAACCCTGGGGCACACAACCCTGGGGTACACAACCCTGGGGTACACAACCCTGGGGTACACAACCCTGGGGCACACTACCCTGGGGTACACTACCCTGGGGCACACTACCCTGGGGCACACTACCCTGGGGTACACTACCCAGGGGTACACTACCCTGGGGCACACTACCCTGGGGCACACTACCCAGGGGCACACTACCCTGGGGCACACTACCTGGGGTACACAACCCTGGGGTACACAACCCTGGGGTACACTACCCTGTGGTACACTACCCAGGGGCACACTACCCTGGGGCACACTACCCTGGGGTACACAACCCTGGGGTACACAACCCTGGGGAACACTACCCTGGGGCACACTACCCTGGGGTACACTACCCTGGGGTACACTACCCTGGGGTACACAACCCTGGGGTTCACTACCCTGGGGCACACTACCCAGGGGCACACTACCCTGGGGCACACTACCCTGGGGTACACAACCCTGGGGTACACAACCCTGGGGTACACAACCCTGGGGTACACAACCCTGGGGTACACTACCCTGGGGCACACTACCCTGGGGTACACTACCCTGGGGTACACAACCCTGGGGCACACAACCCTGGGGCACACAACCCTGGGGCACACTACCCTGGGGCACACAACCCTGGGGCACACTACCCTGGGGTACACTACCCTGGGGTACACTACCCTGGGGCACACTACCCTGGGGCACACTACCCTGGGGCACACTACCCTGGGGCACACTACCCTGGGGTACACTACCCTGGGGCACACTACCCTGGGGCACACTACCCTGGGGTACACTACCCTGGGGCACACTACCCTGGGGCACACTACCCTGGGGCACACTACCCTGGGGTACACTACCCTGGGGCACACTACCCAGGGGCACACTACCCAGGGGCACACTACCCAGGGGTACACTACCCAGGGGCACACTACCCAGGGGCACACTACCCAGGGGCACACTACCCAGGGGCACACTACCCTGGGGTACACAACCCTGGGGTACACAACCCTGGGGTACACAACCCTGGGGCACACTACCCTGGGGCACACTACCCTGGGGCACACTACCCTGGGGTACACTACCCTGGGGTACACAACCCTGGGGTACACAACCCAGGGGTACACAACCCAGGGGTACACAACCCTGGGGTACACAACCCTGGGGTACACAACCCTGGGGTACACAACCCTGGGGCACACTACCCAGGGGTACACTACCCTGGGGCACACAACCCTGGGGCACACTACCCTGGGGTACACAACCCTGGGGTACACAACCCTGGGGTACACAACCCTGGGGCACACTACCCTGGGGCACACTACCCTGGGGTACACTACCCTGGGGTACACTACCCTGGGGTACACTACCCTGGGGTACACAACCCTGGGGCACACTACCCTGGGGCACACTACCCTGGGGTACACTACCCTGGGGTACACAACCCTGGGGTACACAACCCTGGGGTACACAACCCTGGGGTACTCTACCTTGGGGCACACTACCCTGGGGTACACAACCCTGGGGTACACTACCCTGGGGTACACAACCCTGGGGTACACAACCCTGGGGTACACTACCCTGGGGCACACTACCCTGGGGTACACAACCCTGGGGTACACAACCCTGGGGTACACAACCCTGGGGTACACAACCCTGGGGTACACTACCCTGGGGTACACTACCCTGGGGTACACTACCCTGGGGTACACAACCCTGGGGTACACAACCCTGGGGTACACTACCCTGGGGCACACTACCCTGGGGTACACTACCCTGGGGCACACTACCCTGGGGCACACTACCCTGGGGTACACTACCCTGGGGTACACAACCCTGGGGTACACTACCTTGGGGTACACAACCCTGGGGTACACAACCCTGGGGTACACTACCCTGGGGTACACTACCCTGGGGCACACTACCCTGGGGTACACAACCCTGGGGTACACAACCCTGGGGTACACTACCCTGGGGCACACTACCCTGGGGTACACTACCCAGGGGTACACTACCCTGGGGCACACTACCCTGGGGCACACTACCCAGGGGCACACTACCCAGGGGCACACTACCCTGGGGCACACTACCCTGGGGTACACAACCCTGGGGTACACAACCCTGGGGTACACAACCCTGGGGTACACAACCCTGGGGTACACTACCCTGGGGCACACTACCCTGGGGTACACTACCCTGGGGTACACAACCCTGGGGCACACAACCCTGGGGCACACAACCCTGGGGCACACTACCCTGGGGCACACAACCCTGGGGCACACTACCCTGGGGTACACTACCCTGGGGTACACTACCCTGGGGCACACTACCCTGGGGCACACTACCCTGGGGCACACTACCCTGGGGCACACTACCCTGGGGTACACTACCCTGGGGCACACTACCCTGGGGCACACTACCCTGGGGTACACTACCCTGGGGCACACTACCCTGGGGCACACTACCCTGGGGCACACTACCCTGGGGTACACTACCCTGGGGCACACTACCCAGGGGCACACTACCCAGGGGCACACTACCCAGGGGTACACTACCCAGGGGCACACTACCCAGGGGCACACTACCCAGGGGCACACTACCCTGGGGTACACAACCCTGGGGTACACAACCCTGGGGTACACAACCCTGGGGCACACTACCCTGGGGCACACTACCCTGGGGCACACTACCCTGGGGCACACTACCCTGGGGTACACAACCCTGGGGTACACAACCCAGGGGTACACAACCCAGGGGTACACAACCCTGGGGTACACAACCCTGGGGTACACAACCCTGGGGTACACAACCCTGGGGCACACTACCCAGGGGTACACTACCCTGGGGCACACAACCCTGGGGCACACTACCCTGGGGTACACAACCCTGGGGTACACAACCCTGGGGTACACAACCCTGGGGCACACTACCCTGGGGCACACTACCCTGGGGTACACTACCCTGGGGTACACAACCCTGGGGTACACAACCCTGGGGCACACTACCCTGGGGCACACTACCCTGGGGCACACTACCCAGGGGTACACTACCCTGGGGCACACTACCCTGGGGCACACTACCCAGGGGCACACTACCCTGGGGCACACTACCCTGGGGCACACTACCCTGGGGTACACAACCCTGGGGTACACTACCCTGGGGTACACAACCCTGGGGCACACTACCCTGGGGTACACTACCCTGGGGCACACTACCCTGGGGAACACTACCCTGGGGCACACTACCCTGGGGTACACTACCCTGGGGTACACTACCCTGGGGTACACAACCCTGGGGTACACTACCCTGGGGCACACTACCCTGGGGCACACTACCCTGGGGTACACTACCCTGGGGTACACAACCCTGGGGCACACTACCCTGGGGCACACTACCCTGGGGCACACAACCCTGGGGTACACAACCCTGGGGTACACAACTCTGGGGTACACTACCCTGGGGTACACAACCCTGGGGTACACAACCCTGGGGCACACTACCCTGGGGCACACTACCCAGGGGTACACAACCCTGGGGCACACAACCCTGGGGCACACTACCCTGGGGCACACAACCCTGGGGTACACAACCCTGGGGTACACAACCCTGGGGTACACAACCCTGGGGCACACTACCCTGGGGCACACAACCCTGGGGTACACAACCCTGGGGCACACAACCCTGGGGTACACAACCCTGGGGCACACAACCCTGGGGTACACAACCCTGGGGCACACTACCCTCGGGTACACAACCCTGGGGCACACTACCCTGGGGTACACAACCCTGGGGTACACAACCCTGGGGTACACAACCCTGGGGTACACTACCCTGGGGCACACTACCCTGGGGTACACTACCCAGGGGCACACAACCCTGGGGTACACAACCCTGGGGTACACTACCCTGGGGTACACAACCCTGGGGTACACAACCCGGGGGTACACAACCCTGGGGTACACAACCCTGGGGCACACTACCCTGGGGTACACAACCCAGGGGTACACTACCCTGGGGCACACTACCCTGGGGTACACTACCCTGGGGTACACTACCCTGGGGTACACAACCCTGGGGCACACTACCCTGGGGTACACTACCCTGGGGTACACAACCCTGGGGTACACTACCCAGGTGGTACACTACCCTGGGGCACACAACCCTGGGGCACACAACCCTGGGGTACACAACCCTGGGGCACACTACCCTGGGGCACACTACCCTGGGGCACACTACCCTGGGGCACACTACCCAGGGGTACACTACCCAGGGGCACACTACCCAGGGGTACACTACCCTGGGGCACACTACCCAGGGGTACACTACCCAGGGGCACACTACCCAGGGGCACACTACCCAGGGGCACACTACCCAGGGGCACACTACCCAGGGGCACACTACCCAGGGGCACACTACCCTGGGGTACACAACCCTGGGGCACACAACCCTGGGGTACACAACCCTGGGGTACACTACCCTGGGGTACACAACCCTGGGGTACACAACCCTGGGGTACACAACCCTGGGGCACACTACCCTGGGGCACACTACCCTGGGGCACACTACCCTGGGGCACACTACCCAGGGGTACACTACCCAGGGGCACACTACCCAGGGGCACACTACCCAGGGGCACACTACCCAGGGGCACACTACCCTGGGGCACACTACCCTGGGGCACATATCCCTGGGGCACACTACCCTGGGGCACACTACCCTGGGGTACACAACCCTGGGGCACACTACCCTGGGGTACACAACCCTGGGGTACACTACCCTGGGGCACACAACCCTGGGGTACACTTCCCGGGGGAACATTCTCACAAACCAACAAACACTTGTAATGTTTATTGCAATTATAAAACTTACCAAATAACGGCAACAGGTCTGGTTCAGTGTGTGTGCTGGTTACTGTAAGATAACACCTTCCACGTTTGTAATTCCCATGTATTAGTTATCGCATCGAGCAGATGTTTACACCAAAACTTGTTCTCAATTGTCGTCATGATGGAGAAATCGGTTATCATCAACTGAGCGCTACTTCATTCCCAATGGTCCAAGTGCTTGGGGGCATCGTTCCTACGCCCCGGCCTCCTTTCCCGGCTCGAATTCTGGCCAACGAAAGTTATCTTAGTCAGGCAGCAGACCTCAGACAGTGCTCACTAACCATGCCTCAAGACGGCATCTAATGGCATTCAATACACAACACAACTTCTTATCTTTAATGCGCTAAGTTAGGAGGTGATGGTCAGAAGTTTACAAACAGAATTTAAATCAGAGGCATTATACGGAACAACTTATTCAAATCCTTCACAATTTGGGATGGATTGAACAAGTGCAAAACAAATTTATATTCGTAGACATAAATTGAAGGTCGCTTTATGATAGTTATGAATATAATATTCTTTTAGGGTTAATGGCTGGCGCTCTCGATAGGTTAGGTGCATGAGGCTACAGAATCTATGAACGCTGATTTAAACATCAATTGTGGGTCTTAAATAAAAATTAAGTAGACTGTAGAGGGGATATTGGCACGTACGTGGCAGCTGCTATTTATATTCAACCAAAATCATTTATTTATTATGTGCCTCTGTTAGCTTTTCCACTACCACTCTAAGGATTGGTATAAGGGGGATAACAATTAATTACAATTGCAGTATTCAGTCACGTACGTGACAACTTTGTGCTGGTAATCCCCTTGTATTATTCTCTCTAAAAGCATAACTTCCATGCTTTTAGCATAAAGCATTACTTCATGCTTTTAGCATAAAGCATAACTTTCATTCCTTTAGCATAGAGCATAACTTTCATGCTTTTAGCATAGAGCATAAAAGGTATGGTCTTTTACATCAATATAGTTTGCAATTCATCTCCATCTTCCCTTAATTTGCTATAAATGTTAATAGGCTGCAGTAATGGTCTATATTTAAACAGCAAGTACCGCTTAGGCCCACATGTTAACTATAAAATGTATATGTAAGATAAACTCCAACAATTTTAGTACAGCCTTTTCCTACCACCCCTAATTATTTATTTGTTATATGATTATTAATTTAATTAATTACACCGTGTTACAGTATAACAAACTATAATTATACCATAAACAATTTTACACAGCTTCAGTACTAATTTGAATAATACCTTGAGGTTACCTTGAGGTGCTTCCGGGGCTTAGCGTCCCCGCGGCCCGGTCGTCGACCAGGCCTCCTGGTTGCCGGACTGATCAACCTAGGCTGTTGGACGCGGCTGCTCGCAGCCTGACGTATGATGTTAATATGTTAAAGATTGGCAATATTTCTTGTAACTTACACACTACAGACAATTCTCAAGTACTTTTTTAAGTTACGTTTAAGATTTACATAATACGCTATTTGTTAGTAGCTTCGTAGTTACTTACCATTTACACATCAAACTTATTAAAAAAAATTTACTTTCCACAAATATTTAACAAATTAAATAAATTCATTAAAATTCCACCAGTGTGTTATGACGTCAGCACGTCAGGTACAACTGCGCCCGACACCTGCTGATGTCTGTCTCTTGCGCACTGACATACACTGAGTCGGCTTTGGTATATATAAATATTACAAGGTAGGACGCTGGAACTCACTTGTCATTTGTTATCACCTGTAGAGTACTCTACAGGTGAATCACCTGTAGAGTACTCTATGCACTCCCAGTCGCTCTCTTCCAGGTCCCGCGGTCTCTGGCCGCCATCTTGAAGAGATGTGCATGCGCACACTGGCTCTATAATGGCCGTGTTGCAGACTTCCTCATGAATACAATTTACCCATTGACTTTGTTCAGCTTATCGACGTAACCTTCTTGGCACAGATTATAAGTGTTCCAGATCATCATACACGGATAATAAGTGTTCCAGATCATCATACACGCGCTATAAGTGTTCCAGATCATCATACACGCACTATAAGTGTTCTAGATCATCATACACGGACTATAAGTGTTCCAGATCATCATACACGCACTATAAGTGTTCTAGATCATCATACACGCACTATAAGTGTTCTAGATCATCATACACGGACTATAAGTGTTCCAGATCATCATACACGGACTATAAGTGTTCCAGATCATCATACACGGATTATAAGTGTTCCAGATCATCATACACGCACTATAAGTGTTCTAGATCATCATACACGCACTATAAGTGTTCCAGATCATCATACACGCACTATAAGTGTTCTAGATCATCATACACGGACTATAAGTGTTCTAGATCATCATACACGCACTATAAGTGTTCTAGATCATCATACACGCACTATAAGTGTTCTAGATCATCATACACGCACTATAAGTGTTCTAGATCATCATACACGCACTATAAGTGTTCTAGATCATCATACACGCACTATAAGTGTTCTAGATCATCATACACGGACTATAAGTGTTCCAGATCATCATACACGCACTATAAGTGTTCTAGATCATCATACACGGATTATAAGTGTTCCAGATCATCATACACGGATTATAAGTGTTCCAGATCATCATACACGGACTATAAGTGTTCCAGATCATCATACACGCACTATAAGTGTTCTAGATCATCATACACGGACTATAAGTGTTCCAGATCATCATACACGGACTATAAGTGTTCTAGATCATCATACACGCACTATAAGTGTTCCAGATCATCATACACGGACTATAAGTGTTCTAGATCATCATACACGCACTATAAGTGTTCTAGATCATCATACACGCACTATAAGTGTTCTAGATCATCATACACGCACTATAAGTGTTCTAGATCATCATACACGCACTATAAGTGTTCTAGATCATCATACACGCACTATAAGTGTTCCAGATCATCATACACGGACTATAAGTGTTCCAGATCATCATACACGCACTATAAGTGTTCTAGATCATCATACACGCACTATAAGTGTTCTAGATCATCATACACGCACTATAAGTGTTCTAGATCATCATACACGCACTATAAGTGTTCCAGATCATCATACACGCACTATAAGTGTTCCAGATCATCATACACGGACTATAAGTGTTCCAGATCATCATACACGGACTATAAGTGTTCCAGATCATCATACACGCGCTATAAGTGTTCCAGATCATACACGCACTATAAGTGTTCTAGATCATCATACACGGACTATAAGTGTTCCAGATCATCATACACGCGCTACAAGGGTGTCAGATCATCATACACGCACTACAAGGGTGTCAGGTCATCATACACGCGCTACAAGGGTGTCAGATCATCATACACGCACTACAAGGGTGTCAGATCATCATACACGCACTACAAGGGTGTCAGATCATCATACACGCACTACAAGGGTGTCAGATCATCATACACGCACTACAAGGGTGTCAGATCATCATACACGCACTACAAGGGTGTCAGATCATCATACACGCGCTACAAGGGTGTCAGGTCATCATACACGCGCTACAAGGGTGTCAGATCATCATACACGCACTACAAGGGTGTCAGATCATCATACACGCACTACAAGGGTGTCAGATCATCATACACGCGCTACAAGGGTGTCAGATCATCATACACGCGCTACAAGGGTGTCAGATCATCATACACGCACTACAAGGGTGTCAGGTCATCATACACGCACTATAAGTTTTCCACATCATCATACACGCACTATAAGTGTTCCACATCATCATACACGCACTATAAGTGTTCCAGATCATCATACACGCACTATAAGTGTTCCACATCATCATACACGCACTATAAGTGTTCCAGATCATCATACACGCACTATAAGTGTTCCACATCATCATACACGCACTATAAGTGTTCCAGATCATCATACACGCACTATAAGTGTTCCACATCATCATACACGCACTATAAGTGTTCCACATCATCATACACGCACTATAAGTGTTCCACATCATCATACACGCACTATAAATGTTCCACATCATCATACACGCACTATAAGTGTTCCAGATCCCTCCTACAGTTCACAACCTCTGCATCATGGCACACTATGTACTATGCAGCCAGGCCATCAAAACGATAGAGATAATCCAGCCCGTTCTCCCGAGCACTCCCAACGTCACTCTTCCCAAAGGTAGAGTGAATATTCACTCTCTATACTTGCCATGAGAGTGACAACAACACGGCAACACGAAGGTGCCATCACTGCTCAAAACGTCACGCCCACAACACCTGATTATTGTACTGCTACGGGCTCACCATAGCCCGTGCTACTTGGAACTTTGTGTTCCAAGTAGCTGAATCTAAAACTGTAGCAACAGTCCCGATTCAGTTCACAGTTCTGACCAGCCCTATGGTCTTGGATTTCATTGGCACATCCACCGACCACATCCCTACATCTCCAGTATCAGCTGTTGATACTGATAATGGCTCAAAAGAGCCTCCACTTACGGGCTCACCATAGCCTGTGCTACGTGGAAATTTTGTTCCCGTAGCAGAGTCTAAAACAACAACATACCGTCCCATTACTTGAGAATGAACCATGCAGGCTCGAAACGTTATGTAAATTTAAAATTAGTGAAATACATTATACAGTAAATTAAACTTTTAGTTTACTACGAACAAAGATGACATTTGGAGAAATCCTCTTTCAATTAAACCAAGATGCAAGAGCTCTAGTCAGAGGGATACAAGCCTAAACACGGAAATAATCAACACAGAATATGTAGTCATATTCAATGATTATATATATATATATATATATATATATATATATATATATATATATATATATATATATATATATATATATATATGCGAACAAGCCTGAATGGTCCCCAGGACTATATGCGAATGAAAACTCACACCCCAGAAGTGACTCGAACCCATACTCCCAGGAGCAACGCAACTGGTAACTACAGGGCGCCTTAATCCACTTGACCATCACGTGTGCCCCAAAGAATGAGGTGATTTGGTGAAATGCTATGCCCAAGATTACCATCCGAGTTGCCGTCGGGGAAGTGGCTCAAATAGCCTTGGCTATCACTTCCTTTTGACGGCCGTGATGGTCAAGTGGATTAAGGCGCCCTGTAGTTACCAGTTGCGTTGCTCCTGGGAGTATGGGTTCGAGTCACTTCTGGGGTGTGAGTTTTCATATATATATATATATATATATATATATCGGCTACCTAACCCAACCTAACCTATAAAGATAGGTTAGGTTAGGTTAGGTAGGGTTGGTTAGGTTCGGTCATATATCTACGTTAATTTTAACTCCAATAAAAGAAAATTGACCTCATGCATAATGAAATGGGAAGCTTTATCATTTCATAAGAAAAAAATTAGAGAAAATATATTAATTCAGGAAAACTTGGCTTATTAGGCAAATCAGGCCCTGCGTAGTAGGCTGAGAAGTGCGTTCTGGCTACTAGGTACGACATATATATATACATATATATATATATATATATATATATACATATATATATATATATATATATATATATATATATATATATATATATATATATATATATGTATATATATATGTCGTACCTAGTAGCCAGAACGCACTTCTCAGCCTACTACGCAGGGCCTGATTTGCCTAATAAGCCAAGTTTTCCTGAATTAATATATTTTCTCTAATTTTTTTCTTATGAAATGATAAAGCTTCCCATTTCATTATGCATGAGGTCAATTTTCTTTTATTGGAGTTAAAATTAACGTAGATATATGACCGAACCTAACCAACCCTACCTAACCTAACCTAACCTATCTTTATAGGTTAGGTTGGGTTAGGTAGCCGAAAAAGTTAGGTTAGGTTAGGTAGGTTAGGTAGTCGAAAAAACATTAATTCATGAAAACTTGGCTTATTAGGCAAATCGAGCCATACATAGTTGGCTGAGAAGTGCGTTCTGGCTATTAGGTACGATATATATATATATATATATATATATATATATATATATATATATATATATATATATTAGTAATTTCGGAGTATTTATACACTCCAAAGACCACCACCTCCCAAGAGCACTAGAGCAAGTGAGGGGTCATTTTTACGTTTTTTCATCAAGTCCCTGTTAATATGGGAGAACACTGTGTCTATGCTTAAGGCACAACTCTCCTAAACAGTATATATATATTATATATATATATTATATATATATATATATGTGTGTGTGTGTGTATATCACGAAAATAAACACGTGATTAAGAATGTGACAATGTCAGACCACGGAGGAAAATGAAACAGGAATTTCCTTAAGTACTTTCGTATATTAAATACATCTTCAGAAGGAATGAATGGAAAGGAAAGTACTTAAGGAAATTCCTGTTTAATTTTCCTCCGTGGTCTGACATTGTCGTATATATATATATATATATATATATATATATATATATATATATATATATATATATATATATATATATATATATGTAGGGAGTCGTGGTGTAGGGAGTAGAGGTGGAGGGAGTTAGGGAGTGGTGGTGGAGGGAGCAGGGAGTGGTGGTGAAGGGAGCAGGGAGTGGTGGTGGAGGGAGCAGGGAGTGAGAGTGGAGGGAGTAGCAGTGGTGTTGGAAGTAGGGAGTGGAGGAAGGGTGCAGGTGAGAATAAGTGAGGGCGGAGTGGAGTAACAGCGTACCTAGCTGTGGCACCAGGTACGCCACCTGGCTGTGGCACCAGGTACGCCACCTGGCTGTGGCACCAGGTACGCCACCTGGCTGTGGCACCAGGTGCGCCACCTGGCTGTGGCACCAGGTACGCCACCTGGCTGTGGCACCAGGTACGCCACCTGGCTGTGGCACCAGGTACACCACCTAGCTGTGGCACCAGGTACACAACCTGGCTGTGGCACCAGGTACACAACCTGGCTGTGGCACCAGGTACACCACCTGGCTGTGGCACCAGGTACACAACCTGGCTGTGGCACCAGGTACACAACCTGGCTGTGGCACCAGGTACACAACCTGGCTGTGGCACCAGGTACACAACCTGGCTGTGGCACCAGGTACACAACCTGGCTGTGGCACCAGGTACACCACCTGGCTGTGGCACCAGGTACACCACCTGGCTGTGGCACCAGGTACGCCACCTGGCTGTGGCACCAGGTACACCACCTGGCTGTGGCACCAGGTACACCACCTGGCTGTGGCACCAGGTACACCACCTGGCTGTGGCACCAGGTACACCACCTGGCTGTGGCACCAGGTACACCACCTGGCTGTGGCACCAGGTACACCACCTGGCTGTGGCACCAGGTACACCACCTGGCTGTGGCACCAGGTACACCACCTGGCTGTGGCACCAGGTACACCACCTGGCTGTGGCACCAGGTACACAACCTGGCTGTGGCACCAGGTACACAACCTGGCTGTGGCACCAGGTACACCACCTGGCTGTGGCACCAGGTACACCACCTAGCTGTGGCACCAGGTACACAACCTGGCTGTGGCACCAGGTACACAACCTGGCTGTGGCACCAGGTACACAACCTGGCTGTGGCACCAGGTACACAACCTGGCTGTGGCACCAGGTACACAACCTGGCTGTGGCACCAGGTACACCACCTGGCTGTGGCACCAGGTACACCACCTGGCTGTGGCACCAGGTACGCCACCTGGCTGTGGCACCAGGTACGCCACCTGGCTGTGGCACCAGGTACACCACCTGGCTGTGGCACCAGGTACACCACCTGGCTGTGGCACCAGGTACACCACCTGGCTGTGGCACCATGTACACCACCTGGCTGTGGCACCAGGTACACCACCTGGCTGTGGCACCAGGTACACCACCTGGCTGTGGCACCAGGTACACCACCTGGCTGTGGCACCAGGTACGCCACCTGGCTGTGGCACCAGGTACGCCACCTGGCTGTGGCACCAGGTACACCACCTGGCTGTGGCACCAGGTACACCACCTGGCTGTGGCACCAGGTACGCCACCTGGCTGTGACACCAGGTACACAACCTGGCTGTGGCACCAGGTACACCACCTGGCTGTGGCACCAGGTACACCACCTGGCTGTGGCACCAGGTACGCCACCTGGCTGTGGCACCAGGTACGCCACCTGGCTGTGGCACCAGGTACGCCACCTGGCTGTGGCACCAGGTACACCACCTGGCTGTGGCACCAGGTACACCACCTGGCTGTGGCACCAGGTACACCACCTGGCTGTGGCACCAGGTACACCACCTGGCTGTGGCACCAGGTACGCCACCTGGCTGTGGCACCAGGTACACCACCTGGCTGTGGCACCAGGTACACCACCTGGCTGTGGCACCAGGTACACCACCTGGCTGTGGCACCAGGTACACCACCTGGCTGTGGAACCAGGTACACCACCTGGCTGTGGCACCAGGTACACCACCTGGCTGTGGCACCAGGTACACCACCTGGCTGTGGCACCAGGTACACCACCTGGCTGTGGCACCAGGTACACCACCTGGCTGTGGCACCAGGTACGCCACCTGGCTGTGGCACCAGGTACACCACCTGGCTGTGGCACCAGGTACACTACCTGGCTGTGGCACCAGGTACACCACCTGGCTGTGGCACCAGGTACACAACCTGGCTGTGGCACCAGGTACACCACCTGGCTGTGGCACCAGGTACACCACCTGGCTGTGGCACCAGGTACACCACCTGGCTGTGGCACCAGGTACACCACCTGGCTGTGGCACCAGGTACACAACCTGGCTGTGGCACCAGGTACACAACCTGGCTGTGGCACCAGGTACACCACCTGGCTGTGGCACCAGGTACACCACCTGGCTGTGGCACCAGGTACACCACCTGGCTGTGGCACCAGGTACGCCACCTGGCTGTGGCACCAGGTACACAACCTGGCTGTGGCACCAGGTACGCCACCTGGCTGTGGCACCAGGTACACAACCTGGCTGTGGCACCAGGTACACAACCTGGCTGTGGCACCAGGTACACCACCTGGCTGTGGCACCAGGTACACCACCTGGCTGTGGCACCAGGTACGCCACCTGGCTGTGGCACCAGGTACGCCACTGATGCCACAGCCAGGCACCGTAATGAACACGCCGTAAACCTTAAGATAAGTCAAGCCGCGGGAATGGGTACTCAAAATACTGAATGTGGAGAAGTGGTGATGAGTGGGGGGGGACTGTGACGTTAGTGCAGAGAAAGGTCTCCAAAGTGGGACAAAAAGAGGCCAGGGGCCAGATTCACGAAAGCACTTACGAACCAGTACATCTTTTCTCAATCTTTAGCGGCTTTGTTTCCAATTATTAAACAGTTAATGAGCTCCGAAGCGCCAGGAGGCTATTTATAACAATACCAACAGTTGATTGGGAAGTTTTCATACTTGTAAACTGTTCAATAAATGTAAACAAAGCAGTCAAAGATTGAGGAAAGATGCACACGTTCGTAAGTGCTTGCGTAAGTGCTTTCGTGAATTTGGCCCCAGGGCCTTTGATACCACATTTCAAGAATATGTATTTCTTTGAAAAATATGGCGATAAAATCATCTGTAATTAACGTTCTGTTTA